>NC_083570.1:106081962-106344462 GCF_027579695.1 Neoarius graeffei
ATCTAAAAACGAAACAATTTTCTTGTCATCCAAGACACAAAAACTATTTTGTCGCATTCGTCATCATCACGATTCACACTTCTCCATATTCATCTACCCGCTTGTGCTGTACCCGAAAGTTTTTGTGACGTATGATCACGTGACAGCGGCTCTTCCGGTTGTAAAATATGCATATCAGAGCTCGAGCAGAAATGCCATATAATCATCATGAATATAACGATTTTGCTGAATTTAATAGATAATTTTGTATTTGTTGATGCAATTATTTCATATTTTTAATGGAAAGAAACTGATATAGCGTGCATTTATGTTTCATGTCCCATGTCCTTTAACGCCGAAGGCTGCTACAGTCTTAGCAAATAATCCAACATTATTTTTTAAAAAGCAAATTAAAAATAAGCGCTGGATGAAAACCCATCTGTCTTATGTAAATAAAGATACAAATTTCATTATCCAGTGGTCAAGTGGTTATGAGATACGTTGCCTTGCACTTACGATCAGATTCCCTGTGGTGGTACACGGTTGTCATTCTTATGTACGGTCGTTATACGGTCGCAAAAGCCATCAAAAATCAGGTCTATGCATGACCATATTCTCTTAAGCATGGAGCTGTGCTAAAATTAAAGCTAAAATTTTACGTAATTTTAAGCCACAGGACAGTCTTCAGAATAGTGGACTTTTTTGTCTTCTTAAAGCTAGACGGCCTTTCAACTTCATAAAATTGGTGAAATTTATGCCGCTTTTCCACTACAAACGCGGCTGAGTCGGGCTGAGCCGTGCCGTGCTGAGTCGAGCTGAGCGGGGCTGTTGGCGTTGCATTTCGACTACAACCGCGCTGAACCATGCTGGCTGGAAGTGGGTGGACACATTGGGTGGAGTTAGCGAAAGTGGGTGGACGTCATGTGATGTCGTTAAGCGACGCAAACAGTGACATCAGTGAGCTTTTAAGCGGTAGTCTCACGACCCGGATAGTAAACAATAAACATGGAGGACATGGAGTCGTTAGTGTTGCTGGTCTTGGTGCTGTGGCTTGTTGTCACCGACAACGCCAACAGATACTGGCAAGAGCGTATAGATGAGGCGAGGCGCATAAGGCTTCAGAAATTCTCGTAATTCGTAATTATTCTTCTTCCGGGTTTACGGTGTTTACAGATCCCAGCGTGCTCGCAGGGCGTGTGTGGGCATGTGAGGACACTCCTCCTCACCAATCAGTGCACAGGGGAGTGTCTGCTCACGCCCCCAGCCTCACTCGGCTCGGTTTGGCTCGCTTCAGCCCCACTCCAAAACGGTGCGAGTTTTAGGGGCTAAGCAGGGCTGAAGCGAGCCGAGTCGTGCTGTTCTTTGGTAGTCGAAACGCGAGCCGTGTCGGGCTGAAGTGAGCTGAAGCGAGCTGAAGTGAGCTGAAAAAGGGTAGTGGAAAAGGGCCATTAGTTCCCTCTGAAATTTGCTCATTGTGATATATGTTTATTTCTGTAATAGCTCACAAAAAATCAGGCCATTCTGTGGCTGGGAAGTGATTTAATTTGAGGGGATTAAAGCAAATAATGTGCATGAAATTGCTCGCTTCGCGCAGTCAAGCAGACAGAGGACGTCTGTGTGCGCATGCGCAGGTTTACCTTTGACCGTGCACTGACAGTTCCATCATTCTGTTGGTAAACGAACAGCTGATCACACCGAGGTGCTCGCTGACCGCCGATATTTATTAGTTTGATATTTCCTGTGCTTCCTTTCCTTCGCATATAACATAATGTCTTTTCTTCTCGCTTTCCATTACTGTAGTCAGTCTTTCACATTTCATTCGCACACTCGCGCCCTCCATTTTTCTCTCTTGTTTCAAATTTGTATCCCACAATACCTTGCGTGAACGGGGAAAGCCCAACATGTCATGCATGATGCAGTATCTTGAATTGGGTCATGGTGAAGCAGGAAAAAATACCGGATAATTTAGGGCCAGGTGCCTCTAAATCAGAGGTGGGCAAACTACGGCCCGCGGGCCACATCCGGCCCGTTGGCGTTTTTAATCCGGCCCGCGAAAGACAATCATATAAACGCGATTGAGCAGATCTATAAACCATAAGCATCAGTGTTATCACGTAGACAGGTGTTCTAGAGATCCGTCTTTCCAGTCAGTCGTATTCACGCGAGATTACATTTGCAGAGTGGTGCAGCGCGTGCCATGGAAGTCATTTTGGTGCCCGTGCCACTGATGATCTCGAGAACACAGGATAAAACTTTACAATGAGTGGTCCTAAAAAAAGAAAAGTGGACAGTGAGCGCAGGGTGTTCAATAAAGAATGGACAACTAAATTGTTTTTTTTTTTTGCTGAAGTCCGATCAAAGGCTGTATGACTTATTTGCAAAGAAACCGTTGCAGTTTTAAAGGAATATAACATCAAACGGCACTTTTCCTCCAAGCATGCTAATTATGCTAACAACCAGTCAGCGCAAGAATGGATGAATACAGCTCAGTGTTTGCTGAGTGACTGTGAGTATTAACACTTTCTCTTTTTAAAACTATGTTGGAGCTGTAATAAGATGGTAGTCACATGTTTACAGACATAATAATATAAAAAGTATAACTCTTAGTAATTTTGGTTGTCGTGGGTGGCTGCTGTAGTGCTGGGGTTTGTTTTTATGTGTATATATTTTTTTATGTGCCAATCTATTGAACTGCAAGCATTTTTCTGCTCTGCCTTTGTTGACTGAGAACTAAAATAAATGCCAATCTGATCTGCATTTGGGTCTCTGTCAGTGAAGGCCGTACAATAACACTAAAGCTTTTCCGGTTTATGTTCGATATGTATGAATTTGGTGCTGGCCCGGCCCGCCTGGCAAATTTCAAAAGTCAATGTGGCCCCTGAGCCAAAAAGTTTGCCCACCCCTGCTCTAAATTCATTAATTGTTCTATTAAAAAAAACTAATAAAATTGGAAGTCTGTGATTCAAATTCAGTAGCTTTCAGTCCACTAAACAAAAATAACTGGGTGTCGGGAAAATTCTTTTTATGACCTACACATGAAAAATCTGAAAGGCAATCTACAGTGGTGCTTGAAAGTTTGTGAACCCTTTAGAATTCTCTATATTTCTGCATAAATATAACCTAAAACATCATCAGATTTTCACACAAGTCCTAAAAGTAGATAAAGAGAACCCAGTTAAACAAATAAGATGAAAATATTATACTTGGTCATTTATTTATTGAGGAAAATGATCCAATATTACATATCTGTGAGTGGCAAAAGTATGTGAACCTCTAGGATTAGCAGTTAATTTGAAGGTGAAATTAGAGTCAGGTGTTTTCAATCAATGGGATGACAATCAGGTGTGAGTGGGCACCCTGTTTTATTTAAAGAACAGGGATCTATCAAAGTCTGATCTTCACAACGCATGTTTGTGGAAGTGTATCATGGCACAAACAAAGAAGATTTCTGAGGACCTCAGAAAAAGCGTTGTTGATGCTCATCAGGCTGGAAAAGGTTACAAAAGCATCTCTAAAGAGTTTGGACTCCACCAATCCACAGTCAGACAGATTGTGTACAAATGGAGGAAATTCAAGATCATTGTTACCCTCCCCAGGAGTGGTCGACCAACAAAGATCACTCCAAGAGCAAGGCATGTAATAGTCGGCGAGGTCACAAAGGACTACAGGGTAACTTCTAAGCAACTGAAGACCTCTCTCACATTGGCTAATGTTAATGTTCATGAGTCCATCATCAGGAGAACACTGAACAACAATGGTGTGCATGGCAGGGTTGCAAGGAGAAAGCCACTGCTCTGCAAAAAGAACATTGCTGCTTGTCTGCAGTTTGCTAAAGATCACGTGGACAAGCCAGAAGGCTATTGGAAAAATGTTTTGTGGACGGATGAGACCAAAATAGAACTTTTTGATTTAAATGAGAAGTGTTATGTTTGGAGAAAGGAAAACACTGCATTCCAGCGTAAGAACCTTATCCCATCTGTGAAACATGGTGGTGGTAGTATCACGGTTTGGGCCTGTTTTGCTGCATCTGGGCCAGGACGGCTTGCCATCATTGATGGAACAATGAATTCTGAATTAGACCAGCGAATTCTAAAGGAAGATGTCAGGACATCTGTCCATGGACTGAATCTCAAGAGAAGGTGGGTCATGCAGCAAGACAACGACCCTAAGCACACAAGTCGTTCTACCAAAGAATGGTTAAAGAAGAATAAAGTGAATGTTTTGGAATGGCCAAGTCAAAGTCCTGACCTTAATCCAATCGAAATGTTGTGGAAGGACCTGAAGCGAGCAATTCATGTGAGGAAACCCACCAACATCCCAGAGTTGAAGCTGTTCTGTACGGAGGAATGGGCTAAAATTCCTCCAAGCCGGTGTGCAGAACTGATCAACAGTTACCGCAAATGTTTAGTTGCAGTTATTGCTGCACAAGGGGGTCACACCAGATACTGAAAGCAAAGGTTCACATACTTTTGCCACTCACAGATATGTAATATTGGATCATTTTCCTCAATAAATAAATGACCAAGTATAATATTTTTGTCTCATTTGTTTAACTGGGTTCTCTTTATCTACTTTTAGGACTTGTGTGAAAATCTGATGATGTTTTAGTTCATATTTATGCAGAAATATAGAAAATTCTAAAGGGTTCACAAACTTTCAAGCACCACTGTACCTTTAATTTCAAGACAGACGAAAAACAGGGCTGAGGAAGCGACCATTTATAACTGCTTTACTGTAACAAGTGATGACCGAAATGACTTATTTTTATTTTTATGGATGTTCCACAATTATAAATGGATAAAAAGTGTGAAGCGTTGATCTTTTATAAATAAAAACATTGTAATTGCATAACGGTTTATTAACTACCATATCAAGAAGAATAGAATACATCAGGATGTGCCTTTTTTTTTTTTAAGAAAATAATCAACACCAGAATGGTAATAGTAACCCTGCTTCACACTTGGTCACATCACACCACCCTATTGAGGTTTTTCACCTGACGTCACAGGGTCACATGACGCCCCGGCGTCCGCCATTTTGAAGGTCAAGCTAGCTAATATCAACAACATCATAGCTGGTATGTTACTGTAGCAATGTTTACGTTCAGTCATTTGGATGACTGTTAAAACCTTTCAGTCTCAAGTTTTTCCTTTACTGTATTTACTAGTTTATTGTAATTATGATCCGGCAGCTATTTACACCGGATCCAGTATAAATAGCTGCCGGAGCGCGCTCCGGCTTGCTCCCCCTCAAATTAAGCAGCGTGCTCCGGCTTGCTCCCGGAGTGCGCTGCTTAATTTGAGGGGGAGCAAGCCGGAGCGCGCTCCGGAACCTCGGCCAGAGCACTCCGGGAGCAAGCCGGAGCGTGCTGCTTAATTTGAGGGGGAGCAAGCCGGAGCGCGCTCCGGCAGCTATTTACACTGGATGCGGTGTAAATAGCTGCCGGATCATAATTACAGTAAACTAGTAAATACAGTAAAGGAAAAATTTGAGACTGAAAGGTTTTAACAGTCATCCAAATGACTGAACGTAAACATTGCTACAGTAACATACCAGCTATGATGTTGTTGACATTAGCTAGTGCTAACAGCTAGCTGCTAGTGCACTGCTACAACACAGACACCGACCCTAATAATACAGTTCTTGGTCATTGCCTGGTAACAGCAAATTTATAACGGGCCATGTCTCAACAGACTAAGAAGTTATTTCAATGACATTTAATAACATTTTGTTTATCCTGAGGACCGAAAGTAAATGAAAATGTGAACAAAACTTAGCTGTAATAAGATGGCAACCACCGGCTCCAGGGACGACCCGCTGATGTAGGCATGTTACCCAGCCTGACACAAAATATTTTTAGGCATCCAAACTCTTATACGCTTTCAGATCAATACCTGTGTATGGCGATGGGTTTTTAACGACATAGGTATACAGATCATGTGGGCCGAAGTCAGGTAAAGACGAGGGCTTCGTGTACTTCCGTACATCAGTGAACAATTCTGGTGGAAGCAGGTAAACGTCGTTCTCTAAGCCTGCTAACCTCAATTTTTGCAAACACCTCTCCCTCTGCTCGCCCTGTAAATGCCCTACGTCGCTGGATAGTGAAGGTGTTTTCTGCATCTCGCTCCTTTTTCTTTTATGTTTTTCGTTTGTCGCCTTCCTCGCATTCAAACTGATTCGAGCCGTGACGTTCAAAATGGCAGCATCACATGACTTGGTCACGTGGGTGAAAAACCTCAATTGTCAGTTATTATTCCATACATGTCCATTCCATACTCTACATACTGCCACTGTAACTGGATTACAGTTAGCCTCGATACATTTTGCGTTTTTAGAAAACATCTAACCAACACGAGTTTCAAGCGCAGGTCAAGTTTCAAGCTTCAGATTGCTTCCAGATCATTTGTGTATTCAATAATACAACCCCAATTCCATAAAATTGGGACATAGTGTAAAACATAAATAAAAAACAGAAAATTACTATGGTTTTTTTTTAAATCTCATTTTGACCACTAAGATCTCAATATTTTTCATCAAAACAACTCCAGTTATATTTTAAAATGGTTATTTATTTACAGGAATCAGTTTGATTTGGAAAAAAGTAGGTAAAGCTATGAAAACTCACTTCAAAGTCTCCCGTGAATCATAATATCAAAACTAGCAGACGGAAATTTTGCTGAATCCTTCATCAGAAACAGTGAGAGCGAGAGAACATCCCTATAAAAGTTATCTGATTGATATTCATGAGTAATCCAGTCGGAAACCAATCAGGGGAGAGAGACAGAGAGAGAGAGAGAGAGAGAGAGAGAGAGCCTGACTGCTTTCCCGTGACTCAAAAAGAAAAGCACCGACAGTTTCCCAACGTCGTGCGAGCAGAGTTTTTATTCTGTTGTACCGACTTCAACCTGCCGTTACTCCCGAAGTACTGAAGAGATCTTAATGAGAGAAATTTCTTTGGAAAGCAGAAATTAACATTAACCATTAACATTAGTTTGTTCCTGAACACATACATGTCAACCTATACGGAATGTCCATATTTTATATGGATTTGATTCAATAAACGGAGTATACGGGTGTACAAATAAAGTTATACGGATTCTTTAAAAAAACTTCAATATTTATTTAGAGCTATAATCAATTCCCACGATGATAAAAGAGTGCATAACATTTACAAACGTACTGTACACCACAGACAGCCAGTAAAGAGTCTTATGAAATCGAGCGTTATCTTGTGGTAGCAAGACTTCGTTCCACTTTTGATCATGCGCACACCGCATTGCGAGAATCCCGCCAACCGGGAAGTAACATTTTGTTTGAACTGCGTATTTCCACCTGAGCGACTTTCACTAGCGACTGAAAAGATTCTGAATGGGCACTCCGGCAAGATCAACACAGACACTTGCTGTGACATGCAGCCTAGTGAGGTATTGGTGCGGACTGCTAAAAAAGCTGTCATGGAGTACAATTCAGAACATTAGAGTGACACTTTGTGTTTTTGTCAAACATTGGAGCTTTGTATTCATTCTGAAGGTTTATTGTTATTAATATTGAATAAAAAGTAACTTGGATATATCATTGTTAATTATCATTCAAATTTTAGGTAAATTATTTTAATTTGCACCTTATAAGGATTTTATAAGGGAAATACGGATTTTGGAGGTTGGTTATACAGGTTTGATTGACCAAAGGTTGACAAGTATGTGAACATGACGTATGAACAGGTGAATGTGCATTCTCTTGCACGAAATTAGTATAAAAATTAATGTAAATATAAATATCTTGTGTCAAATTATTATGGCATGTTACAAAAACTAAAGAAAAAATCTGAGTCCTTGTCTCCAATTTACGTGCCTGAATACAGTTAATGTACGAGTCCAAGTCCGAGTCATCAGTGCTCAAGTCCAAGTCAAGTCACAAGTTCATAAAATTAGGGCACGAATCGAACTCAAGTCCTAGTCCTGGACTCGAGTACTACAAGCCTGGTGTGAATGGTTGTTTGTCTCTGTGTGTCAGCCCTGCGATGATCTGGCGACTTGTCCAGGGCGTACCCCGCCTTTTGCACATATACCCCTTTTCCACCAAATCAGTTCCAGGGCTGGTTCGGGGCCAGTGCTGGTGCTGATTCACAACTCATTCAACTTGCGAGCCAGCTGAGAACCAGTTTGCTTTTCCATAGCTCACGGTGCTAAGGGGAGCCATGTCAGTTACGTCGCTGTATACGTCAGTTACATCGCTGAGTTTGCATAAACCTTGGCGCGAACATCGACGCAACAACAACACGGAGAAGAAGCAGCAGCAACAACAACAATAATAATAATAATGGATCACTTCGCGTTTGTACAGCTGCTGCTTCTTGTCGCTTAAAAATGGCGACCTTTCGCGGTCTTGCGATTGTTGTTGATCTTAACAACTCCGCCCCTCCGCTGACGTAAGCGGTTCTTTCCTCTGGCCCAGCAGAGAGTTGGTGCTAGCCTGGAACCGTTTTTTCTGGCCCCAGAGCCAGTTCTTTGTTCAGTGGAAACAGAAAACCCAGTTCCAAACTAAGCACTGGCCCCGAACCAGCCCTGGAACTGCTTTAGTGGAAAAGGGGCAATAGTCAGCTGGGATAGGCTCCAGCCTGCCCACGACCTTGCACAGGATAAGTGGTTACAGATAATGGATGAATGGAAATATTCAAGAGTTAAGCAATGACAGATCTGGAAACTTAGATGAACATCTGCATGCACAATTTTCACACCACGGCCAGTGAGCGTCTGATATGCCTAATAATATTCCATTTTTGTGCAGCTTTACAGACTCGGATTGTCTAGTTGGTTTGTGTACAATGCACAGAGTTGACCGTAAACAGGTAAGAGGCCGTGTGTCGAATACTGCCATTAAAAACCTCCAACTGGGACACATCTTCCAAAAGTGCTGTACATATGTCCAAAGAAAGCTCCTAAAACCTGAATAATATCGATATATCTCATATGTCTTAATCAGAAAATGCTCAATTCTGAATAAGGCCAAATTCAGAACATTCAAATGGAATGTGCTGCTTGATGACCCGTATTGAATTCCCAGTCATGTTTGGCAGTTGGGACCCTTGGGGGGGGGTGTCCCCCCCAGAGTCATGGGGACGTCAATCCGTACCCCCAATTTTACAGGGCAAAAAAACCTTAAACCACGTCTTGTGTTGTTGTTCAGGGCAGAGAGGGTAAAAGCGGAGCGAGAGGTGCAAATGTTCGTTACGTTGCGTGTTGTATTTTTGCAAGGGGATCCCCTTATATGCAGACCAGAGTCGAGCTCTCACTCTGACATACAGTGGTGCTTGAAAGTTTGTGAACCCTTTAGAATTTTCTATATTTCTGCATAAATATGAACTAAAACATCATCAGATTTTCACACAAGTCCTAAAAGTAGATAAAGAGAACCCAGTTAAACAAATGAGACAAAAATATTATACTTGGTCATTTATTTATTGAGGAAAATGATCCAATATTACATATCTGTGAGTGGCAAAAGTATGTGAACCTTTGCTTTCAGTATCTGGTGTGACCCCCTTGTGCAGCAATAATTGCAACTAAACGTTTGCGGTAACTGTTGATCAGTTCTGCACACCGGCTTGGAGGAATTTTAGCCCATTCCTCCGTACAGAACAGCTTCAACTCTGGGATGTTGGTGGGTTTCCTCACATGAACTGCTCGCTTCAGGTCCTTCCACAACATTTCGATTGGATTAAGGTCAGGACTTTGACTTGGCCGTTCCAAAACATTCACTTTATTCTTCTTGAACCATTCTTTGGTAGAACGACTTGTGTGCTTAGGGTCGTTGTCTTGCTGCATGACCCACCTTCTCTTGAGATTCAGTCCATGGACAGATGTCCTGACATCTTCCTTTAGAATTCGCTGGTCTAATTCAGAATTCATTGTTCCATCAATGATGGCAAGCCGTCCTGGCCCAGATGCAGCAAAACAGGCCCAAACCGTGATACTACCACTACCATGTTTCACAGATGGGATAAGATTCTTATGCTGGAATGCAGTGTTTTCCTTTCTCCAAACACAACACTTCTCATTTAAATCAAAAAGTTCTATTTTGGCTCATCCGTCCACAAAACATTTTTCCAATAGCCTTCTGGCTTGTCCACGTGATCTTTAGCAAACTGCAGACAAGCAGCAATGTTCTTTTTGGAGAGCAGTGGCTTTCTCCTTGCAACCCTGCCATGCACACCATTGTTGTTCAGTGTTCTCCTGATGGTGGACTCATGAACATTAGCCAATGTGAGAGAGGTCTTCAGTTGCTTAGAAGTTACCCTGTAGTCCTTTGTGACCTCGCCGACTATTACATGCCTTGCTCTTGGAGTGATCTTTGTTGGTCGCCCACTCCTGGGGAGGGTAACAATGATCTTGAATTTCCTCCATTTGTACACAATCTGTCTGACTGTGGATTGGTGGAGTCCAAACTCTTTAGAGATGGTTTTGTAACCTTTTCCAGCCTGATGAGCATCAACAATGCTTTTTCTGAGGTCCTCAGAAATCTTCTTTGTTTGTGCCATGATACACTTCCACAAACGTGTGTTGTGAAGATCAGACTTTGATAGATCCCTGTTCTTTAAATAAAACAGGGTGCCCACTCACACCTGATTGTCATCCCATTGATTGAAAACACCTGACTCTAATTTCACCTTCAAATTAACTGCTAATCCTAGAGGTTCACATACTTTTGCCACTCACAGATATGTAATATTGGATCATTTTCCTCAATAAATAAATGACCAAGTATAATATTTTTGTCTCATTTGTTTAACTGGGTTCTCTTTATCTACTTTTAGGACTTGTGTGAAAATCTGATGATGTTTTAGGTTATATTTATGCAGAAATATAGAAAATTCTAAAGGGTTCACAAACTTTCAAGCACCACTGTAGTATGTCAAATTAGTTAGGCATCAACTGTCTCTGGTTCAGGGGTCCTGAAGGAGCTGCCTCACTGGCGCCTGTGACAGTCAGTGCGTTTACATGCACATAGAGAAAATTGAATTTCTGCCGTAGCTCGACTGAAATCAAAGTTCTAAATGCCATGGAAACACCTTAGCTAGGCTGAAATCGAACCGAACTGGATTTCTCGTAATCGAGCTACACGACCTAGATTATGCGATTGTAGCTAAGCTACTTAGTGCATGTAAACCCTATCGAGCTCCGTAGTCGAGCTACTTACTTCAGCACTACCCCTTCCGGAAGTGACGAGCGATGAGACCACAAGCGGGAAACACAACAGCCTCGGTCGGCATGACAACAGTAGTAGTAGCTCGAACATGGAACTGATAACTTTGTTTACACTCTTGAATAGCTCTTCTTCATGATGACAACCGGAAGTGTACCAACACAATGGGGCGTGTAGCACCACCTGTGGCTCGGGTGCACAATGTACCTCACACAATAGCTCGATTTCCTTGTGTGCATGTAGAATTGGATTTCTCTGGCACCCCTGCTGGGACCCTTAGCTCGATTACCGACAGTAGCTCGATTTGGATGTGCATGTAAATGCACTGACAGATAGCGGTAACCATAGTGACCACTAATCTATCTGACTGACTGACTGACTGACTGACTTTAATGATTATGCCTATTCTCAGTAGTAGCCTAACAACTGCGTGTGAACTATGAAGCCAACGAAAAAACAAAAAGCTATTACAGCGTTTTTTCAAAAACCAAATCATGTAAGTAGGCTATCCAATCCCTTACATGTTGTCTGTTGACCGTATACAGTTCCCATAATGTGTCAGAGCCATGTCCGTTTGTAACGGGGAGCAGCTAACAGGCTATGGTAATGTAAAATGATCATCTTTAGTGTATGTGTATCCATATTATGCTAATGTTAAAATTAGTTGTCAACGTCAATGTGTTCAGGCAGGTTTCACACAGATTAATTTAGCTCTTCCTGACATAATTCCAACAAGTGATGTGCCGTTTCGTTAGTCAACGTTGCTGGAAAGTGAGGCAAAGAATGCGAAGAGACGTCCAGGGCTGCTGCCTGGCTGCTGCTCCCACACGCAACAGGCAGGCAGTAAAGTTAGGGCGCAGAATTGAGGCAGAACGCAGTTTTAGTGGGTTACGGAGATTGAAAACATGGTTGCGGTCAACCATGAGCCAAAAAAGACTGAATGGAGTTGCGGTGTGCCATACTCACCAGGAGAGGCTGGACAATTTGAACAGACAAGAAATTGCCCAGCAGTATGTTCAGGGAAATTTTTGGGTCCTTTACATAAGCTAATCTGTTTCTGGACAGTAAATTTGTTGTAAAGTTTGCACTGGAGGGAATTCATTTTAAACTGTCATGTAGACTACTTTTTTAGGCTACTATTTTATTTTATAGGCGGCACGGTGGTGTAGTGGTTAGCGCTGTCGCCTCACAGCAAGAAGGTCTGGGTTCGAGCCCCGTGGCCGGCGAGGGCCTTTCTGTGTGGAGTTTGCATGTTCTCCCCGTGTCTGCGTGGGTTTCCTCCGGGTGCTCCGGTTTCCCCCACAGTCCAAAGACATGCAGGTTAGGTTAACTGGTGACTCTAAATTGACCGTAGGTGTGAATGGTTGTCTGTGTCTATGTGTCAGCCCTGTGATGACCTGGCGACTTGTCCAGGGTGTACCCCGCCTTTTGCCCGTAGTCAGCTGGGATAGGCTCCAGCTTGCCTGCGACCCTGTAGAATAGGATAAAGTGGCTAGAGATAATGAGATGAGATTTTATTTTATGCAAAAGTGCTGTTAAAGTGTTTGCAAGGCACGCTAAGTGGGAAACAAATAATTTCAATTTTATTTTATTTTTTTGTTCATAGGGCTTTTTCTGTTTTCTCAAAGAATTAGTATGGTGAAATGTTTAAATAAAAGATATTTTGCAGAAGGCATGAGGTTTTGGGTGGCAATTGATTGGCACACTAGACAAATGAAATATCTATCATGTATGGGTAGCATACATGTCAACCTTTGGTCAACCAAACCTGTATAACCAACCTCCAAAATCCGTATTTCCCTTATAAAATCCGTATAAGATGCAAATTAAAATAATTTACCTAAAATTTGAATGATAATTAACAATGATATAGCCCAGTTACTTTTTATTCAATATTAATAACAATAAACCTTCAGAATGAATACAAAGCTCCAATGTTTGACAAAAACACAAAGTGTCACTCTAATGTTCTGAATTGTACTCCATGACAGCTTTTTTAGCAGTCCGCACCAATACCTCACTAGGCTGCATGTCACAGCAAGTGTCTGTGTTGATCTTGCCGGAGTGCCCATTCAGAATCTTTTCAGTCGCTAGTGAAAGTCGCTCAGGTGGAAATACTCTTTTCAAACAAAATGTTACTTCCCGGTTGGCGGGATTCTCGCAATGCGGTGTGCGCATGATCAAAAGTAGAACAAAGTCTCGCTACCACAAGATAACGTGCAATTTCATAAGACTCTTTACTGGCTGTCTGTGGTGTACAGTACGTTTGTAAATGTTATGCACTCTTTTATCATCGTGGGAATTGATTATAGCTCTAAATAAATATTGAAGTTTTTTTAAAGAATCCGTATAACTTTATTTGTACGCCCGTATACTATGTTTATTGAATCAAATCTGTATAAAATACGGACATTCCGTATAGGTTGACATGTATGGGGTAGTGTTGATCAGGTAAGCCTTTGACAGTCATTGTTGCAGCATAGTTACAAATAAGTACCTAATTTTTATTGTTTTTATTGCAAACCACTGGCCCAAATGACATAAAATAACTAATCGAGCACCAGTTAAGGTTAATGTTAAAGTAATTAAGTACTAGCCTAACTGAGGTACAGTTGAAATGCTGACAGCTTGGTCCTCCCCAGTTCTAAAATCCTATCTGCGCCCCTGTTTGGAATAATAGTGGAATATTCATGGGCGGCACGGTGGTGTAGTGGTTAGCGCCGTCGCCTCACAGCAAGAAGGTCCAGGTTCGAGCCCCGTGGCCGGCGAGGGCCTTTCTGTGCGGAGTTTGCATGTTCTCCCCGTGTCCATGTGGGTTTCCTCCGGGTGCTCCGGTTTCCCCCACAGTCCAAAGACATGCAGGTTAGGTTAACTGGTGACTCTAAATTGAGCGTAGGTGTGAATGTGAGTGTGAATGGTTGTCTGTGTCTATGTGTCAGCCCTGTGATGACCTGGCGACTTGTCCAGGGTGTACCCCGCCTTTCGCCCGTAGTCAGCTGGGATAGGCTCCAGCTTGCCTGCGACCCTGTAGAACAGGATAAAGCGGCTAGAGATATTCGTGTGCGTGTAAACGTATTGAGTGATGAACAGATCAAAAGTATCTACTGAAAAACATGAACTTAAGTGGAGTTTTGATTTGAGACAAATTAGAGTATAAACTGCTCCCTCTGCACATGGTTTGGACAAACTGAGCACACTGTTCACACTTGTACTTAGTGCTGAACACTTACAATCCGACTACATGAGTTACACGAGTTCAGTTAATGTTCACAATGTTCAAACATCAGAATGGGAAAAATTGTGATCTCAAAGTGCGACTTTCACTTGGAGCCAGATGTTTGAGTATTTCAGAAACTGCTGATCTGGGGTTTTCACACACAACAGTCTCTAGAGTTTACACTGAATGGTGCGAAAAATAAAAAAACATTGAGTTGAGCGAGCGGCAGTTCTGTGGTTGGAAACAAACCCCTTGTTGAGAGGAAAATGGACAGATTGGTTCGAGCTTTTTTCCAGGAAGGATATAGCAACTCATATAATCACTCTTTACAACCATGGTGAGCAGAAAAGCATCTCAACATGCAACAGAAAATAGAAGAACACACTGGGTTCCACTCCTGCAGCCAAGAACAGGAATCTTAGAATCAAGAGCACGTTCCTATTGAAGTGACCTGTGAGTGTGTGCGCAATATTTCATTGTTGTTGTTTGTACTTTTTGTGCTTTTACTGTACTTTTTTCCCCTACACTTATTTTCTATTTACTGTCATTTTGTATTTCTTTCGGGATGTCGTGAACAGAGTTTTATTGCGTCAAACACAACGATAACAAAACTCTCAATCCTTGAATCCAAGTCCTCATGGTTCTTCTCCTGGGGTTTTTGAATCTTAGAACCAAGAACAAGTTCCTATTAAAGTGGCCAGTGAGTGTATGTTTCAGAGAGGATAATAATAATAATAATAATAATAATAATAATAATAATAATAATAGTGTGAAGTAAAAAACAACAAAAACTAGTATAAAGTAATAAAAGAGTAAAATAGTAAAATAGGTTAAATCGTTACATCGTTATAGTAATGGCATTAATAAATAAATTAATAATAATAATAATAATAATAATAATAATAATAATGTCAAAAATAAATGTCAAATAGACCAAAAAGGGCAATAATAAAATGAAATGGGTCAAAAGTGCAATGAACAAATAATAGCAGTACTTGTTAAAAAATAATAATAAAAATTAATAAAAACAAATGTGTAATAAAAATTGTTATAGAATAAAATTATGTTAAAAAAATAGAGAATTAAAATTATTATAATAAAAGTACTGTAAAAGCAATACACCAGTAAAAGTAAAAGCTCCATCAGTGCTTAAAAACACCTGAAACATAAATCCTGAATATAAATTAATATTTAGTGATAAGAACATAAACATGTTATTTATCACTGAAATAATGGTAAATAAGATCATGGTCAGTCATCTAAAAGAGGTGAAGATGTGTTCACAGATCTCACAATGGCAGGAATAGCAGTTATATTAAGCTGTACATGGGCATACACACGGTGTGTGAGTGCAAATAATAAATAAACGAAGGTTACGTGGGGTGGCATGGTGGTGTAGTGGTTAGCGCTGTCGCCTCACAGTAAGAAGGTCCGGGTTCGAGCCCTGTGGCCGGCGAGGGCCTTTCTGTGCGGAGTTTGCATGTTCTCCCCGTGTCCGCGTGGGTTTCCTCCGGGTACTCCGGTTTCCCCCACAGTCCAAAGACATGCAGGTTAGGTTAACTGGTGACTCTAAATTGACCGTAGGTGTGAATGTGAGTGTGAATGGTTGTCTGTGTCTATGTGTCAGCCCTGTGATGACCTGGCGACTTGTCCAGGGTGTACCCCGCCTTTCGCCCGTAGTCAGCTGGGATAGGCTCCAGCTTGCCTGCGACCCTGTAGAACAGGATAAAGCAGCTACAGATAATGAGATGAGATGAGGTTACGTGATAGTATAATTACATATTTACGTGATAGTTTCATTTCATATTTGTCAAGGCCAGTCATTTTCTCTCATTTATATTTCACCGTGTTAATCTCAGGGTCAGTCTGACCTAAATGAAGTATATAAATAATGTTTATTCAGTGAATTATCATGAGCAAAAATGAGGCAAGAGCTTAAAATTAATATTCAAAATATAATTCGAATGCTGTTTCAGATTTAATGGGTCACTTTGGCACTGGTTCCCTGATGGTTTGGGGCAAGTTACATCTGATTAGTTACAGAGATGGAGCTGAAATGGAGGCTGAGCAGCTCACTGACATTCAGAAAGAAAGAAAGAAAGAAAGAAAGAAAGAAAGAAAGAAAGAAAGAAAGAAAGAAAGAAAGAAAGAAAGAAAAAACAGGGCTTGTGTTTTCATGATAGAAGTGCTATAAATTAACACTCCACTCCAACTGAGCAGTTTCATCAGCCTCTCCATTCACTGCGTTTTGTACCAGACACCCTAAAGTGAGCACAAAAAAGTCTAAAGCATTGACCTGGTACAGAACAGAGAGAGAGAGAGAGAGAGAGAGAGAGAGAGATGCGTATCACAGTTCTACATAACCTGCTGTCAAAATACCGAAGTTAATTAAAATCTCGCTGTGATTCATTCATCCGTTTGTTTGACGAGGAAAGAAATACCAAGAATGGTACAATTATGTAAAACACACTCTTAAAAACACATTATCATCCCCGATCTCTATTAGATTCACTGCATTTGCTTGATGTTTCATATCAGAAATATGCCATCAGTTATGTCTGATCTTTATCTTCTTCTTCTGATTCATCACCCATATTCAGCCTTCTCAATAAACTGGGCATTTCTCCGCCTAGTCATCATAAATCCCTGGTTAAAATCTTGTTCATTTTATTCCACAGAACATATTTAACAGTTATTCCACGAAATCAAGTCGTACATGACCTGATAGTCGATGAGCCGCGTAGCACCAAGTTGTCTATCAACCATGTACAACAAGATTGAGTGGAATCACTGTTTTATTCTATCTACATTCACTCTACTTTGAGAAACAGAGCAATTTATTTTTATTTTTTGCAAATTTGATCAATAAAAACTTCATACAAAATAGGGGTGTTCACACCGCAACTTTTACTCCGGTGTAGCACCGGGGCTGCCCCGGTAGAGCGTTCACACGGTACAAAGTTATACCGGTGTAGCCCCTGAAAGCTGCTTAAACCGGTGCAAATCTAACCCTGCTCGGGAGGTGGTTTAAGAAATTTACTCCGGAGTAAATGCTAGTTTGCGGGGCAGCACCGATATAAAATGGGCCGTCTGAACGCTACAGGGGTAGACTCGCTACGCGTGAGGAGAGTTGATTACATACGGGCATTGCATAACTTGCATCCTGGTATTTTGCGCTTCCAAAATGGCGAATATCAACAACAACAGAACTGCGCGTCTTCCAGTGTTGCCAGATTGGGCGGTTTTAAGTGCATTTTGGCGAATTTGAACATATTTTGGGCTGGAAAATGTCAGCAGTATCTGGCAACACTGATGTCTTCATCCACGTTGTTTTCCCGGCGCTTGGTGATGCCATGACAACCGGGAAAAGGAAGTACATTTTCACGCATGCGCATATTTCATTTCCGCATTATTACTATCGTATAGCACGGTCGAAAAAACTGCCGTGTGAACGCAAGTGGGGCTGCCCCGGTGCTAACACGCTTCTCTCTAGTAAGCAGGTTTGTGACGTGTGAACGCTCCACAAAATTTACACCGGTGTAAGATATATCGCAACAAAATACATCGGTGCAGCATCGATGCAAATATGTGCCGTGTGAACACCCCTAATGTCCGACAAAATCATTGTCTGCATAGAATGTAGACAAACCGGCGAAATGACAGGAGCAATTTGTGAAAAATACAATAATAATAATAATTCTTGAAAAATTACAAAAAGATACGTTCTTACCATCAAATACTTTCATTCCATATTTTGTTGGGGTTTTTTTTGTATTTTTGGGGGTTTTGTTTTCGAGTAGAGTTTTTATTTCATCCTTGGTTGTTTCAGCGACACGCTCCACCATTTTGTTTTTCTCTACTCAGAGTATAGTATGAGCTGATAGCCTAGTAGTAGAATAGCCAATCAGAGCGCACGATTGCTCATATCCAATGAATGTGTATAGAATAAATTTTCTTATATTGGGTTAAATAACACACAGAACGCCAATTTATCACCATACTTTCAAACAATTTGAACCCGGTGTCAACTTACTTGTAAATCGCCACCATGTTTGTTTATTCTGACAGCGCTGGTTCACGCGAATGTTTCGTCTCGATCGAATACAATCAAAGCGCACGTATTGTTCTGTAATAGGGGACGGGACCCAGCAATAGTTTCTAGCCTTGTTTCGCATTGTTCTTTAATAAGGCGCTGCAATACCGCACTCTTTTTATCATGGCTGCTTGTTTTTTGTTTGTTTGTTTTTTTTCTACAGTCCTCAACCATGATGTGAAGTTTGAGTGTACGTTGGTGGCTCTCCCACCGAATATAGCTGACCCGATCAAGGCTGTGAAAACAAGCATGTCCCTAGATATTAGAAATTATTCTGTCCACATTCACTGGATATGAACAATCATGTGCTCTGATTGGCTACTCTACTACTAGAATATCAGCTCATATACCATGAATAGAGGAAACCAAAATGGTGTCGCGCATCAAGTCAGATATATCACTTTGTTATCAAGTACTTAAAAGAAACAGAAATAGCTAAAAGAATATTGTTTTGTTTTTGTTTTTTTAACCCCCAATATCTCCTGTTCCACACTCCAGCCCAGTCAGTGGAGGTAAAACACCTTTAAGTTGGTTTGCCAACCGCCAAAAAAAAAAACCTAAAGAAGAAGAAAATGGCGGAGGGTGTTGCTGAACCAACTGAGGACGAAATAAAAACTCTACTCAAAAACAAAACCCAGAAAAATACAAAAAAAGCAACAAAATATGGAATGAAAGTATTTGATAGTAAGAACGTATCTTTTTAATTTTTCAAGAATTATTATTATTATCGCATTTTTCACAAGTTGCTCCTGTCAATTCGCCGGTTTGTTTACATTCTAAGCAGAAATGATTTTGTTGGACATTTCATATAAAGTTTTTATTTATCGAATTTGCAAATAATAAAAATAAAAATTATCCGTTTCTCAAAACAGAGTGAATGTGGTCGGAATAAAACAGTTATTCCGGTCAATCTCGTCGTACATGGCTTATAGTCAACTCGGTGCTATGCGCCTCATGAGCTATCAGCTCATGTACAACTCGATTTCATTGAATAACTGTTAAATATTTTAGGAAAAGGAAACTAAGCCATGGCCTGAAGGTGAGAGAAGCAGCCTTGGGCCCAAAGGGTTGCCAGTTCGATTACTGGGAAAATTGTGAGGAGAGCTGAGTGAATGAACAGCACTTTCCCCTCCCTCTGTATCATGGCTGAAGTGCCCTTGAGCAAGGCACCTAACCCCCAACTGCTCCCTGGGTGCTGTAGTATCGCTGCCCACTGCTTTGTGTGTGTGTGTGTGTGTGTGTGTGTGTGTGTGTGTGTGCGCTCTTTGCTCACGTGTGTTCACTGCTTCAGATGGGTTAAATGCAGAGGAGGAATTTCACTGTGCTTGAGTGTACATGTGACAAAAGCTTCTTCTTCTTCTTCTTCTAAATTGTCACACCTTAACTATTTACAATATCATAGACTGTACTTGCGTACATTATACTGTATCTACACGACCCTGTAGAACAGGATAAAGTGGCTAGAGATAATGAGATGAGATGAAGTTTTAATTCAGTGAAGCCCTTTTTTTATCATCCTTTATCCTTATCAAAACAGAAAAAACTTTGATTTGTATGTGTAGCTGGTCGATCTAGTATAATCATTCTTGCTAATATCTCATGGTGGTGAATGATTAGATATAATGCTTTACATTGGTGGCTAGGGCGGCACGGTGGTGTAGTGGTTAGCGCTGTCGCCTCACAGCAAGAAGGTCCGGGTTCGAGCCCCGTGGCCGGCGAGGGCCTTTCTGTGTGGAGTTTGCATGTTCTCCCCGTGTCCGCGTGGGTTTCCTCCGGTTTCCCCCACAGTCCAAAGACATGCAGGTTAGGTTAACTGGTGACTCTAAATTGAGCGTAGGTGTGAATGTGAGTGTGAATGGTTGTCTGTGTCTATGTGTTAGCCCTGTGACGACCTGGCGACTTGTCCAGGGTGTACCCTGCCTTTCGCCCGTAGTCAGCTGGGATAGGCTCCAGCTTGCCTGCGACCCTGTAGAACAGGATAAAGCGGCTACAGATAATGAGATGAGATGAGACATTGGTGGCTTGTAATTTAGAAAGATGGTGGCTGCTTTGAGTCTGAAGGATAAACCCCACTGCCTCATCTTTACTTCATCCCAGCACAACTACCTCATGTCCAGTGTTTTATTTCAACAGTCGAGAACATCGTCCAAAACTACTGCTGCATAAAATGTTATAAACTTAACCATGAGCAAGAGACAAACTTTAATATTGGAAGATTCATTTGAAACGTTAAAGGTAGACTACTTTTCAGATTTTCCAGGTTTATAGGTCATAAAAAGAATTTTCTCTGACACCCAATTATTTTTGTTTAGTGGACCGAAAGCTACTGAATTTGAATCACAGACTTCCAATTTGTCATGATCCGCCCCAGACTTCCACTCCGGAGATTTACTATCTCCCAGTTCAGCGCAATCCGGATCCGGGACGGGACTTCCATCTTGCCGGCATTTACTAACTGGTCTGCTCTAAATAGGCCGTTTTCAGAAGGGGACTTTGCCAGAACGTCTTGTCTGTTTCTCACGTCGTTTCTGTGCCTTTTTTGCTTCCTGGATTTTGCTCTCTGTTTTGCCTAGTCTTAGCCACAGTTCTTTGCACTCACGCTTTGTCAGTTTTTCTTGTTTTTTGTACTACGTTTTTTGTCTCCAGTTTTTGTCAGAACTATTTTTCGTGTTTTTTCATATTAGCACTTTGTCTTTGTCTACCTCATTGCTGTCTGGATTATTTTTGCTATTTTTGTTCGTTGACTCTTTTTGGAGTTTACTTAAATCATTTTTTATTCATTGGATTTTCTGGTTTGTGTTCTGCTATTGGATCCTAACTCACCACATCTCGCCACCCTTAACAGTACATTCTGGCCAACATGGATCCAGCAGAATTTAACTATCTGAGAACAGCTATGCAGCAGCAAGGAGCCCTCCTCGGGACCCACCAACAGGAACTCAGGCAGATCACTCAGAATCTGGCCACCCTGTCCGACTCACTCAACCTCCTAGCCACACAACTCCAGTACTCCCAAGCCATGCCTACCCCTGCCCAGCCGTCCCTTTCTTCACCGCTTGCCACCGCCGCTCTCCACAAACCAAGACTCCCTTCGCCTCAGCCCTACAGTGGAGAACCAGGTACCTGCAGATCTTTTTTTGTCAGTGTTTGCTGATCTTGGAGCTTCAACCTCTGGTTTTCCCCACAGAATGCTCCGGGGTAGCCTATACCATCATGCTCCTCACCGGCAAGGCCAGGGAATGGGGGACGGCAGTCTGGGACACCGACGCGCCCTGTTATTCCAGCTTCAAGGAATTCTCTGAGGAAATGAGGCGAACATTCGACTGCTCTCTGTCTGGCCGGGAGGCGGCAAGAGAGCTCATGGAGCTGCGGCAGGGGTCCCGATCTACCTCGGATTATGCCATCGAGTTCCGGATGTTGGCAGCATCATGCGGTTGGAACGAGAGTGCCCTGGTCAATGCGTTCCTACATGGCTTATCCGATGCCATCAAGGATGAACTCATCTCGCGGGAACTGCCATCGAACCTCTCCAGCCTGTTGGACCTTGCAAATTGTATTTGCAAAATTTGCAAATTGATGCGTAGGTCCAACAACGGAAGACAGAGAGGAGCCACCGCAACTTCAACCCCTCTCCACCACCCACCTCATCCATCGAACCCATGCAGGTAGATTGGTGTTGGTAACTCGCCAGCGCCCCCTATAACGATCCCACAATTTCCTTGCGCGCTCCACCCGGATGTGACGTGAAGTGGAACTGCTTTAACTGTATCGAGAGCGCCTCGATTCGCTCTCTCATGTTCTGACTACTGGAGTGGTCGGACGGACTGTAGGCACGCAAGCTACAGTGTTGAGACTAACCGCTATTGTCTGAGAACAGCCTGTTCAAATTAGTTTCGGCCGAACTTTTGAACGACCCGCTAAGTTTCAGCGATATAGTGGTTTCGATTCTAAACCTTTGCAAAGTTTAACTACAGTTAAGTAGTTTTCCACGCTAAGAGGCATTTGCGGACAGCTTCGCTCCTCTCAGCCTTTTTCTCGTCGACGCATCACCAGAGGTTTCTCCTGAAGCACCGTGGGCCAGCTAGGCCTTCATCTCCCTGCTTCGTTAGCCGCGGTTGGACGCAACGCGCCGCTAACCTCCTCTCCTCGGACTGCGACCCTCAGCGCGGACATCGGAGAAAGAACTTCCATCGCATTGAGTAGGCACTTGGGCAAATTTTTAATTTGTAGCTTATTCAGATGGTTGTTAGGGTCATGTTTAAGCTTTGAGCTATTTAGCATACCCGCTCAGACACGGAAGGTGTTTGTTTGTTTTTATTGTTTGTTTGTTTGTTTTTATTGTTTGTTTGTTTGTTTTTATTGTTTGTTTTGGTTCTGTTTTTTTTCTTTGAACTTGTTAGACAGGGTATCTTGCATGATATCTTTCCTTAACTCCATTGCTAGCTTCCCTATCTGATTAGCAGCGCAGCGACAAGTTTGTTATTTTAAGCTCCGAGGCTAGACCGCTACAAGGCCTAGTTCTCTCCATCCAACACATATACACACTCTCTCACACTCTTTCTCTCTCTCTCTCTCTCTCTCTCGCGTTGAGTTCTTTGCCTAGATAGTCTGTTGGAAATTGTTGTTAAGTGCAGTGTTTGGATCCAGCTGTAGCGTGGTCAGATTCTCCTTAGCAACTTATTGCTAGCTGGTAGGCTTGTGTTCTCGACTAGGCCTGCAGGCGCCATTTTTCCGACGCCATTTTGATACCTTCCTCATTGAGTTACCTGTGATACGACACCTAGGCACTGACCGCCATTTTGTTTAAGCATTGCCAGAGTGGCTAGCATTAGCATCTGCCCACAGATACCTACACAAAGCACACATTAGCCACAGAGCTAATCCTTTGTTCTATTTAGCTAACATTCCTTTGTTTTAGCTAACATTCCTTTGTTTTAGCTAACGACAAGCTAGGTCACACACACACACACACACACGCATCGGCTTGCCCTAGCCTCACACACACGCACACACAAGGGATTCTTTTCTTTTTTTTTTCCTTCTATCTCTTTCTCTCTTTCCCTCAAATTTATAGTCCAGGTGTAATTGTTCCATTGTTTTGTCTTGTTATTACCTTTGCTGACATTGAATGTATTTTGAGTTTATTATTATTAGTGAGTAGTAGACAAATAAAAGCTAATAAAATTGAATTGCATTTTACTTGTTCCTGTTGTTTATTCACAAGGTCAACTATTTAGAACTCCTTTTTCCTTCAGAATTTAGCTTTTGTATACAACTGGGTTTCCCATCTAATACAGAGCTACCATTAATCTTGAGTGTAACCATTCACGGTGAGTATTAAGATTAATAATTTAAGATTTTATGAGACTGATCTTTATTTATAAATTGATTAATTTAATTATCAATTATTACATAATTTATAATTTAATTAATCCCAATTCAACCTACATTAAAGTGGTGCCCCGTGTGAGGAATAGTTTAATGACCTTGTGAATTTCTCAACAATAACTTGTAAACTGCTGTATACCCAAAATCAACTGCCAAGGTATAACACAGATGACTTTAATGGTGAATCATTAACAGTGTGTTAATCACAGAACTGAAATTCAGCTGCCAACCACAGTTAGCTGATAAACTGGTTTAATTGATTAGTACATTAGAGTAATATCTAATCCAAGTACTTAATATTATTAATAATAATCATTATTAACTAATTATTAATTGAGCTAATTAATACAAGTGAAACATTAGTGAAAACAAAGTAGCTAAGAAACCACATCAATTATTTAGCAACTTGGATTAAATTAAATTCTAACCTAATCAACACCTAGTATTAATTTCCTTTAAGTTAATTAATACATTTCGAACAAAATGTCGCGTTCCCCATCAAGGGAGTCAGAAGGGCCCCTCCTCTCTCTCTTCGACGTTGTAGGCGATTTAGGCCAAGTCCCGGAGGATAGGAGAAATTACTTCTGTGATCTGGACCAAAAGGCTCGCTTTGATGAAATACACATAGCCGTTAGGGAACTTAAGGAGCGTACTATGACTCTCCCAGAAGGGCTACCCAAATTGTTCATGATCTACTATAAGGAAATGGAACATGTGTGTATGACCCTCGAACAAGAGAAAAGAACACTAAAACGACAACTGGCCGAAGCTCAAAGGAGAGCAGAAAGCGCGGAGAGTAGCCTCGTGGGCCTGAGAGCCACACAAGATGAACTAAAGCGCGAAATAGAATACCTCAGAGAAGAAGTGACGCAAGCACGTCGCTCAGATGAGGGATCGGCCAAACCCTCCCAAGAACAGAGTTCCGCTCTGGAGGAGGAAGAACCTGAGCTTAGAACGGTAGATCAGACACCGCACTCAAGCTCAACTCGCGTGAAAGTCGCACGATCGCCACCTCGTGGCGCTGGGAGTTTTTACTTTACTCCCCACTACACCCCCTCGCGCTTCAATATCGCTGCAGCCTCTAGCCCGCAGAAAACGCCGCGCTACGTACCCTCAGACTCCTCTGACGGAGAGGCCGCCTACAAGCCGAAACGCAGACATAGGCGATATGAGAGCAGCTCAAATAGCGAAGACAGCGAGGACCCCTACGGGTCAAAATCAAAACGCCTCGTCGCAGAACGCAAAACTAGGATCCGCCAAATCGACGTCCTTGCGAAAGACATAGAGCGTTTTGAGCCGGAAAATCATAGACACCGAAGCGTTAATGATTATTTCCGGGAAATCGAGCGTAGCCTCCTGGACCTGCCAGAGGCTACGTCGCATGAAAAGGCCAGACTAGTCTGGAAAACTTTAGGTAGCGGCGTACGAGCATTCGTTGAGACCTTACCGCAGTCAGTCCTCGACAACTACAAGAAGATACGCAAGTACTTGAAAGAGGAATACTCGTTGTACGAGGACGAGACTGCTGCGACGATGGGTGCCATTCTGATCAGACAGAAACGAAGCGAACACCCTCGCGAGTACTACCGTCGGCTCCGTGCAGCGTACTTTCAGGGCAGAAGCGAGCCCGGGCTAGAGGAAGATCGCAACTTCAAGTCCCTCTTCCTCCATAACCTTCACCCGTGCATCCGTAACCAAGTAACACTCGCGTGTCGCCAGCGCCCCCATACTATGAGAGAAATGCGTCGCACCGCACAACTAACGTGGGAGACGTTCGTCCGACCCACGGACCGCCACGAGGACGATCCCAGAGTCCTCAGCCTATATGAGCAGGAAGATCAGTCCTTAGGCCTAGAAGGGGGTGAAGCCCCAAACCGCGGGCCCCCTTGGGCGAACCCAAACCCCGGCCACCAGACGTCGAGTCAACCCAAAGGTAACTGGAAAGTTCGACAAGCTGGAGCCAAGGGGGAACAGGGCCCCAACGCCAAAGGGCAAGGTAACCGCAAACCTGGCAGTCACGGCCCTAAATCTCAGAATAGCGGACAGTCAAGGCCCCATCGCAACTCCTCTCGAAGGGAGCGGAGCCCTAAGCTAGCTACCGCTAAACAAGCCAACCAAGAGCCACTTGGGATGGCAGAACTGAGGGCTGAATTAGCACGGATTAAACAAGCCAACCAAGAGCCGCTTGGGATGGCAGAATTGAGGACCGAATTAGCACGAGTTAAACAACTGCTGAGCAATAAGAACAGGAAGGGTAAGCCGAGCAAGGACAGGGACGAACCGTCAGCATGACTAGGCCGGGACCCATCCCCACCACCACCGCGTGTCTACCTCGTGGGGTGGGGAAAGGACCCCTGCCCAATAGGCAGCGATGAGTTGAAACCACCCCCTCCGTTAGTGAAGCCTGACCCGCAGGATGCACCCCTGACGCAGTTTCTTGGAGATTTGGTTAGGAAAGGCAACGCCAAGCGTATCTATACCCCAGTTGTGGTAGAAGGCAACGTTTCCCTCCAAGCTCTCTTAGATACCGGGTCAAAAATCACCCTGATGTGTTCCAAAGTCTTCGCAGAGGTTTCTGATGCGCGGCGCGCGCAAGGTAGACCCATCAGAACCGAACGTTGTGACGTCAACTTGGTTAGCTTCACCCAGAATCAAGCCCCAGTAACAACCATTGCATGGTTAGAACTCACCTTCCAGGGCATGTCCATCACTCACCCCACTTACATCTGCTCTGTTGGGGTAGAACCGTTCCTCATTGGCCAAGACCTACTAGATAGGCTAGCGCCCCTCATTGACTGTCGTCGTGGGCAACTGTGGGCCCAGGTCGCGTCCCCACAGACCCCAGATCCTCGTCGTCACGATCGAGCCTGTTGCGATGAAGTTAGCGTGGAGGCTACTCCACTGATAGCTGAGTCAGGGCAGGTCCCCGAGAACCTCGAGACCACTCCGCTCCACCCTGAGCCGAGTCAAGACGCACCAAACTCAACCGACACTCCTCTCAACCGCAACGCGCTTGATGGCCACCCGTCTTTCCTTTGCTTTCTTGGCGAATCTGCCCCAACCAGGTACTACCCCTGGATATCTGGCAACATTATTGTCAACGGCGTCACGGCACCTGGCGTCAGGTTAGCGCTTTGGTCAGAGAAGTCAGCCATCAGCCAAACGTGGTTCGACATAGTGCGTCAGAGCACTCCTTCCCCTGTCTTTGTGCAGAAGAGCCACCGGCTACTGTCAGCCGAACAACCCCAGAGCCCCATCAAAGCCACAGGCGTCTGCGCCGTGTCGCTCGCCATCGGTCAGAGAGAATTCCTTCATTTCTTGAGTGTCGTCCCCGGACTTCCTGACCCACTGGTCATTGGGGCAGACATCTTGGTCAGACTGGGAGCCCAACTGGACCTAGTCAACCGGGTCATCTGGACCCAAGCCGACGCTGCTAAGCACCCGTTCCAAGCTGACCCGGAACAAATGCGGTCAGGACAAACGATTCCCCAAGCCTGCCATGTCACTAGCGAATTTGACATTGTCATTCCCGCTAGGACTGCTGGTTCCCCTCTTAAGCTGGTCATCATGAAAGACCAACAGTTTCGTAGCTCCCAGGCGTTCTTCCAGCCTCTCAGATTCTTCATGGAGCTCGATTTAGCCGTGTGTGGGACTCCGCTGCTTGAAGTGAGTCATCGTTCCGCTTACCTCCTGGTTCAAAACTCCACGCGGGACGCCATCACGATCCCCGCCCGTCGGCCTTTAGGCCTTCTGATAGACCAGGCATTCCATGACTTTGAACTCACCATTCCAGTCATCGGTGAGCTGCCAACGCCGGACACTCATTCCGATCCAGTGGAACCTCCCTGGATCACTCTTCCTTTCCACATGATCCACGTCGAACCTCACGACATGCTTCGCGACGAGCGCATAGTCATGACCAGAACTGACACCCCGAAACACATGCTGGTGTATGCTCTTGCCACGCAATCGAGCAACGACACCCCTGCAACTGAGGTCGTTGATTCAGCTCTAGGTGAACCGTACCCAGGCTTTGAACGAGAAGTTCAACAACAGCTGGTGAAAGCTGACAGCCTGACCACGGACGCCCAGAGACGACAGCTCCGTGAACTGTTCTACGACTTCAAGGCGATCTGGGCGCGAGATTCCAATGACTGCGGAGTCACGGACATCCACACCGTCCGAATCCCAACAGATCCGAACGCTCCACCGACGTTCGTGCGGCAATACAAAATCCCGTTAGCCGCATACGACTCAATACAAGAAACACTGGACACTCTGCTGGAAAAGCAGATCATTCGTGAGTGTAACTCGACTTACAACTCCCCCTTGTGGCCGGTGCTGAAACCGAACGGCAAGTGGCGTCTCACCATTGACTATAGGCAGCTGAACAAGCAAGTGCCCTTGTCAAGATGGCCCATGATCCATCTGGATCAAGAACTTGCCAAGGTGAAGGGTGCAAAGTTCTTCTCCACCGCCGACGTGGCGAGTGGATTCTGGACCATGCGCGTGGATCCAGCTGACCAGCACAAGCTGGCCTTTTCCTTTGGGAACCGCCAGCTAACTTTCAACCGATGTCCGTTCAGCTACGCGAACTCCCCCGCTGAATTCAACATCTTCTTGCATAAGGCAATGAGCGATGCCGCAGCTCGTGGCAACTTGATCTATGTCGATGACATCCTCATTAGGTCACAGACTTTTGATGCACACCTCGAAGAGATACGCCATGTTCTGTCTCAGCTGTCCAGAGCAGGAGCGAAGCTCTCTGTCACCAAAGGGCAGTGGTGTCGCACCAAAGTTGAATACGTTGGACTGTGCGTCGGGCCAGATGGCATTGAACCCCAGTCAGGGAGGGTGCGGGCTATCCAAGACATCAAAGCCCCATCCAACGTACCCGAACTCAGGAGCTTCTTAGGGGTCTGCAACTACTCCCGACAGTTCATTGAGGACTACGCGGACATAGCACGACCGCTCACCGAGCTCCTCCGGAAGGATAAACCCTTCCAGTGGAGTGACCCTCAAGAACTCGCGTTCAAGAGCATGAAGCAGAAGCTCTGCTCCGCTCCCTGCCTCGCGTATCCCGACAAAGACAAACCGTTCTTCTTGGAGGCTAGTTTCTCCACCCACTGCCTGAGCGCTGCACTGTCACAGCAGCATGACAAAGATCGCCGTGTCGTAGCATACGCCAGTCGGCCCCTCAGTGCTGTGGAGTTTAAATTTTCAGACTGCGAAAAAGCCCTGCTGGCCACGGTCTGGGCCGTTGAACACTTTCGCAGTTACATTGGTGGCCAGAAGGTGGTGATAGAGACCAATCATCAACCGGTCTCGTTCTTGAACAGCCAGAGGCTGAGAGAGGGAAGAGTTTCGAACAGTCGCATCGCAGCTTGGATGATGGCACTACAGGGCTACGACGTCGAGGTGAAGTACGCCCAGAACCACAAGATGGTGCTTGGCCGAGGGCTGGCGGAATGCCAGCATTGCGACTGCGAGAATAGTCCAGATCAAACCGAACTAACAACCGTACCTGCTCTCCCCTCCGACCACCACTACTATGACGAGAACGTCTGCAAAGACCTCCCCACCGCTTACATAGATGGATGCTCATTCCATCATGAATGCAAAGTGCAAGCCGGTGTCGGTATCGTATGGGCGAACGGCCCTATACAAGGGAAATACCAACACCAACTCGGGGCTAAGACTAGCCAATATGCGGAGGTAGCAGCCGTGCTCATCGTCCTGCAACAAGCTGCCCGTGAGAACATCAAGCGGTTAGTCCTCTGCTCTGATTCAAATTATGCCAGGCATAGCTTCGTCTCACACTTTCCCTCGTGGAAGGTGCAGGACATGAAAAATGCAAGGGGCAAGGAAGTGAAACACTCCGAACTCTTCCTAGCATGCGATCGACTCGTAACCGAACAGGGAATGTGCGTCTATTGGAAGAAGGTGAAGGGACATTCTCAAGTCCCAGGACCTGACAAAGTCGGTAACGATGAGGCAGATGGCCTCGCCAAAGCGGGAGCCGTAGACGGCCCCCTTTGGGAATTCCAGCCGCCATGGCTTCCCGAGACGCCACGCCATGACGTAACCGCGATTACTCGCCGACAGGCTAGAGCAGGTCAAACTGACGCAGTACCCCAAGCAGGAACAGTGCAACTCGGCCGACTGCCCCAGGATGCCGACCTGGTGTCTATGCAGAAAAGGGATCCCGTGATCCACCAAATCCGTAAGTTCCTTGCGGACCCCGTGGCGTCCCCAATTTCCCCACAAGAGTTGCAACAGTCCCGAGACTTAAATCACCTTCACAATCTCAAAAACGGCTCAAAACTCGAGAAAGGACTCCTGGTGTACACACCACGCAACCAGGGACCTCCCCGGTGGGTCGTGCCCACCGATCATAGGGGGGGTCATGTTGCAGTACGCTCATGACAGCCCGTGCGGGGGCCATAGGAACGCTCAGGCGACCTACCAGACACTCCAACAGATTGTCTATTGGCCCTTCATGATTCAGGACGTTACTGAGTATGTCAAAGGGTGCTTGATTTGCTGCCAATTCCGACCAGCCCAACCGTTGAACCGCGCCCCACTGCAAAGCAAAGGCATCTCATTCCCCTGGTCTAATCTCCAGATAGACTGGGTCGGACCGGTGCCGAAATCAGCTCGAGGTAATAAGTACCTCCTGACCGTCACTTGCGCGTTCACGAAGTGGGTGGAATGCTTGCCCGCCCCAAACGAAACCGCAGAGACCACCGCTCTCCTTCTTATGAACCATGTGTTCAGCCGTTGGGGCTTGCCCCTATCCATTGATTCCGACCGAGGTACTCATTTCACCGCAGAGGTCATGAGAGTGTTGTGGGAGATGCTCGGAGTCGAGGCAAAATTCCACATCGCGTATCATCCTCAGTCTTCCGGTCAGGTCGAACGCGCCAACCAAACCATCGTGAGCATGCTTCGCAAGTATGTGAGTCACCATGGCAAAGATTGGGACATCAAACTCCCTCTGGTGCTGATGGCCATTCGGTCCACTCCTCACCGCACCACCGGAGTCACCCCGTTCGAAATGATGACTGGCCGTGAAATGGTTCTTCCCTTACACCTCCTCTACCGACCAGAGGACCTAAGCGTTGCCACTGCGTACACCGCACACCAGTACGTCACCGACTTGCAACGCCACTTGCAGGCCACATTTGCGTGGGCCCAGGAACACCTCGAAAAGAGTGCAAAAGGACAGAAAGCTTACTACGACAGAAAGGCGACACACCGTGAGTACGAAGTAGGCGACAGAGTCCTATACTTCAATTTCACCAAACCGGTAGGAGTAGCCAGGAAATTCTTACCCCGTTGGTCCGGCCCTTTCGAAATCGTCGGTAAACTGTCCCCGTCGCCTACCGCATCAAAACTTCGAAGCCCAGCCAGGCGCCTTCGTATAGATGGGTCCATAGCAACCAAATAAAGCTTTTTGAGCAGTCCACACTCCATAGGGGGGTGGACAAACAGTAAGTTATAGCCTGCCCAACTTAGTTGCATGCCTCTCAATCCATAAGCGTGCATCTATAAGTAACCACCCTTGTTACCACTCAAATCGGAATAACAAACTCCTGTATGTTGCAGAAATCCAGGGTAGACTACTAACTCAACAGGAGGAGCTGCAGGGCCTAGGCAAAACCCTGCAGGGAACCATACTAACCGTTAACATGCATTCTACATTAATCAAGAACACAGTACATGCCGTAGACAGGCTAGCAGCAATCATGAGAAGCGAAGTCAAGTACGTCCGAGTAATCCGAGACCTAATGCAGGACCTGATGAGAGAAGTAAGTAGCTCTCTCAGCACCCTGAGTGGAGGTAAAATCCCACCATATTTGATACCCCTCAGCATGGTTGACAGCATACTCCGATCTACTACCACGACTAACGTTTACTCATCACAGATTCATCTGGCTTATAGTCTTGGCAGTGCTATCCCCATTTTTGTGAACCCTCAAAACCTAGAAATAGGCTTCATCCTCAATCTCCCCGTTATTGAACGGCAAAACATATACAGAATCAAATCTGTCCTTAATGTAGGTTTCTGGAACAACGACGTACACGTACGTTTGCAGACACCTTCCACCATAGCCTATCACGATGACAACCCCTCTATCTACCTCGTCCCTAATTTAGACATGTGCACCTCTACCAAAGATATCCACTGGGTCTGCCCCAGCAATCCCTTTATCCGAGACACCACAGACCGTCTCTGTGGATTGACAAAAGTCCCCGAGCAGAAGTGTGCAGGCAAATTGTCTATTAAAGATGAAGGAATAGGAACTAGAGTAGAAAGAGCTGGTAATCGGTGGCTAATCAACACTCCCCAAACTGAGATTCTGGTATCATATGATCAACATAACACTGCCACTAGAATGAAGATCCCTAACGAAACCTCTCTCCTAAGTGTCCCACTAGGAGCCACTGTTCACGTGGGTGACATCACCCTCCATCACCTTAGCGCTGACCAGTATGAGACCGAGATAGAAATGCCCGATGCCTTCCCAGGTCACGAACTTGAGATAAACTCCACCCTCCAAGCACAACTACTGCTGGAAGGGACCAAAACCGTGCAATTCGATCTTAAGCCCACTGGCATCGCTACCACTTTCTTGAATAACCACGCAAACCCTTCGTCCGATCAAGGATCTTTAATAAGCCGAATTGCGCTGGGATTTCTAGCTAGCGGTTGGGTTATCACAGTCTTCATAGCCATCACTCTACACAGGTACATACTGACACTACCCCGCAAACTGGACAAAACGATCTACGCACCTGAGAAATTAGATCGTGGCATTGTCCGATTCTCCATCAGGCCTAAGGCCTCCACTAACTTTCTTGAAGAGTAGGCTTGCTAACACGCTAACTAACCCCTCTTTTCCATTTTCCTTTATGGAGTTTTGATTATTTTTGTTTGCTGTGTGAAATATTGTATGTAGAAGGTAGTTAAGTAGCCATAGTGTAATTGTTTTCATGTCCAAGTGCCTATGCTTTCATGCCCAAGTGCCTATGCATCTTATGGACTGTATGAAATGAATTGAACTGTTGAACTGTGTCTGAAAGACTTTTCACAGAAAGGACCCTTGGAACTACCTCATTGTGGAACTACCTCATTGTGGAACTACCTCATTGTGGATTACTAGGGACCGTGGGTCGCAGACTAAACACCATGTGCCCATAGGGTATCACTCCTTTCAGCGCCTATGGCCAAGGGGGGAATGTTGGTAACTCGCCAGCGCCCCCTATAACGATCCCACAATTTCCTTGCGCGCTCCACCCGGATGTGACGTGAAGTGGAACTGCTTTAACTGTATCGAGAGCGCCTCGATTCGCTCTCTCATGTTCTGACTACTGGAGTGGTCGGACGGACTGTAGGCACGCAAGCTACAGTGTTGAGACTAACCGCTATTGTCTGAGAACAGCCTGTTCAAATTAGTTTCGGCCGAACTTTTGAACGACCCGCTAAGTTTCAGCGATATAGTGGTTTCGATTCTAAACCTTTGCAAAGTTTAACTACAGTTAAGTAGTTTTCCACGCTAAGAGGCATTTGCGGACAGCTTCGCTCCTCTCAGCCTTTTTCTCGTCGACGCATCACCAGAGGTTTCTCCTGAAGCACCGTGGGCCAGCTAGGCCTTCATCTCCCTGCTTCGTTAGCCGCGGTTGGACGCAACGCGCCGCTAACCTCCTCTCCTCGGACTGCGACCCTCAGCGCGGACATCGGAGAAAGAACTTCCATCGCATTGAGTAGGCACTTGGGCAAATTTTTAATTTGTAGCTTATTCAGATGGTTGTTAGGGTCATGTTTAAGCTTTGAGCTATTTAGCATACCCGCTCAGACACGGAAGGTGTTTGTTTGTTTTTATTGTTTGTTTGTTTGTTTTTATTGTTTGTTTGTTTGTTTTTATTGTTTGTTTTGGTTCTGTTTTTTTTCTTTGAACTTGTTAGACAGGGTATCTTGCATGATATCTTTCCTTAACTCCATTGCTAGCTTCCCTATCTGATTAGCAGCGCAGCGACAAGTTTGTTATTTTAAGCTCCGAGGCTAGACCGCTACAAGGCCTAGTTCTCTCCATCCAACACATATACACACTCTCTCACACTCTTTCTCTCTCTCTCTCTCTCTCTCTCTCTCGCGTTGAGTTCTTTGCCTAGATAGTCTGTTGGAAATTGTTGTTAAGTGCAGTGTTTGGATCCAGCTGTAGCGTGGTCAGATTCTCCTTAGCAACTTATTGCTAGCTGGTAGGCTTGTGTTCTCGACTAGGCCTGCAGGCGCCATTTTTCCGACGCCATTTTGATACCTTCCTCATTGAGTTACCTGTGATACGACACCTAGGCACTGACCGCCATTTTGTTTAAGCATTGCCAGAGTGGCTAGCATTAGCATCTGCCCACAGATACCTACACAAAGCACACATTAGCCACAGAGCTAATCCTTTGTTCTATTTAGCTAACATTCCTTTGTTTTAGCTAACATTCCTTTGTTTTAGCTAACGACAAGCTAGGTCACACACACACACACACACACGCATCGGCTTGCCCTAGCCTCACACACACGCACACACAAGGGATTCTTTTCTTTTTTTTTTCCTTCTATCTCTTTCTCTCTTTCCCTCAAATTTATAGTCCAGGTGTAATTGTTCCATTGTTTTGTCTTGTTATTACCTTTGCTGACATTGAATGTATTTTGAGTTTATTATTATTAGTGAGTAGTAGACAAATAAAAGCTAATAAAATTGAATTGCATTTTACTTGTTCCTGTTGTTTATTCACAAGGTCAACTATTTAGAACTCCTTTTTCCTTCAGAATTTAGCTTTTGTATACAACTGGGTTTCCCATCTAATACAGAGCTACCATTAATCTTGAGTGTAACCATTCACGGTGAGTATTAAGATTAATAATTTAAGATTTTATGAGACTGATCTTTATTTATAAATTGATTAATTTAATTATCAATTATTACATAATTTATAATTTAATTAATCCCAATTCAACCTACATTGGGTACAGGTGTCAGCGGAGGAACGACTGTGCCAACAGAGCACGGGGGCTTGTTTCTACTGCAGTCAGCAGGGACACATCTGCCGAGCCTGCCCGCTAAAAGGATGAGCCCACCAGTGAATCGAGGGGCCCTGGTGGGCAATGCTCGGAACCAGTCCCCTGCCGACTGACCGTTGCTCCCCGTCATCATCACTCTCAACAATCAGCATCACCATCTTCAGGCGCTTGTCGACTCGGGGGCGGACAGGAACCTGATCTGCTCTGCCACCGCCAAGGATCTCGGAATCCCGTTACTCACCCTCGAGGTCCCTCTCACCGTCCTGACACTCAATGACACTGGCTTGACCACCATCACTCACCTCACCACCCCGCTCACCCTAAGGATTTCAGGCAATCACTCTGAAACTACACAACTTCACGTCATGAACAACCCTCACGTTCCTGTTATTCTTGGATTACCCTGGTTGATGCAGCACAACCCCCACTTAAACTGGACTGATCACACCATCTTAGGCTGGAGTCCTTCCTGCCTGACCTCCTGCCTGAACTCCGCTCTGTCTCCCGCCAAACCACCTCAGCCCTCAGCCAGTGAGTTTCCTGACCTGTCTCATGTGCCTCTGGAATATCTGGACATCAAGCCTGTCTTCAGTAAGACCTGAGCAGTGTCCCTTCCCCCTCATAGGCCCTATGACTGTGGTATCGACCTCCTGCCAGGGACCGCGCCACCCAAGGGATGTCTCTACTCTCTTTCCCCCGCCGAGAGACAAGCCATGGAGAAATACATCACTGAGTCTCTGGCAGCTGGGATCATCCACCCTTCCTCCTCCCCAGCAGGGGCGGGATTCTTCTTTGTGGAGAAGAAAGACAAGTCGCTCCGCCCCTGCATTGACTATCGAGGTCTCAACACCATCACAGTCAAGAACCGTTACCCACTACTGCTCATGACTACAGCCTTTGAACTACTCCAGGGAGCTAAGGTGTTCACTAAACTGGACTTGTGCAATGCCTATCACCTAGTTAGGATCAGGGAAGGGGACAAGTGGAAGACGGCCTTCAACACCACCACAGGCCACTATGAGTACCTCGTGGTCCCTTTCGGCCTGACTAATGCACCCGCGGTATTCCAGGCATTGGTTAATGATGTCTTGAGGGAATTTCTTAACACCTTTGTCTTTATTTACCTGGATGATATCTTGATTTTCTCTCGCTCCCTGGAGGAACATCAGGGTCACGTCTGGCAGGTTCTTCAATGCCTGTTGGAGAATAAGCTGTTCGTTAAGGCAGAGAAGAGCGAGTTCCATCAAGGCTCTGTCTCATTCCTGGGGTTCATCATTTCACCAGCCAAGATCCAGATGAACCCCCTCAAGCTGGAGGCAGTTGCTGACTGGCCCACCCCATCTTCAAGACGAGAGCTCCAGCGCTTCCTGGGGTTCGCCAACTTTTACAGGCATTTCATCTGCAGCTTCAGCACGATGGCCAGACCTCTCTCAGCCCTGACCTCGACCAAGACCAAGTTCAAGTGGGGGGAGGAAGCAGAGAAAGCCTTTTCCAGTCTTAAGCACAGGTTTACCACAGCACCCATTCTCACCATACCCGATTCTACCAAGCAGTTTGTCGTCGAGGTCGACACCTCTGAGTCAGAGATCGGAGCCATCCTATCCTAGAGGGCCAACGACAACAAGGTCCACCCATGCTCCTTCTTCTCCTGCCGGCTATCCTCAGCTGAACGAAACTACGACATCAGCGACCGAGAACTACTGGCCGTGAAACTAGCCTTGGAGGAGTGGAGGCACTGGCTTGAGGGGCCTGACCTCCCGTTCCTAGTCTGGACCAACCATAAAAACCTGGAGTATCTCAAGTCTGCCAAACATCTCAACTCCCATCAAGCCTGTTGGTCTCTCTTCTCCTGATTCAACTTCACGCTCTCCTACTGCCCAGGCTCCAAGAACGGCAAACCCGACGCCCTGTCCAGGATGTTTTCTTCCCACCAAGAGGAGTCCAAGCCACCCGAGACTATCCTTCCTCCACGCTGCCTGGTGGGAGCTGCTGTTCTAGAAGTTGACATGCTCGTGCAAAAGGCCCTGGAGCAGGACCCCGGTGAAGGTAACTCCAACAATATTCCTCATAACCATCTGTTTGTTCCCTGTCATGTGTGAACTCAGGTGCTGCAGTGGGGTCACGGTTCCAAGCTGGCCTGTCATCCAGGAGCCGCCCGAACCCTGGCTCTCATCCAGCAGTGCTTTTGGTGGCCATCCATCAAGGAGGATGTCCAGGAGTTTGTGGCAGCCTGCGACACATGTTCCTGGAACAAGACAGCCAATTGACCTCCTGCTGGCTTACTAAGACCCCTTCCTACTCCGCATTGACCTTGGTCTCACATCACCCTGGACTTCATCACAGGATTCCCCAACTCAGGTGCCAATATGTGCATCCTCACTGTCATTGACCATTTTTCTAAGACTGTCCATTTCATTCCTCTGCCCAAGCTCCCCTCAGCCAAAGAGACTGCAGAACCATTCGTCCACCACGTTTTCCGCCTACATGGTCTGCCTACCGACATAGTTTCTGACCGGGGTCCTCCGTTCACTGAACAGTTCTGGAGAGCCTTCTGCAAACTCATCAGGGCCACCTGTAGTCTCTCCTCAGGCTTCCACCCACAGACCAATGGCCAGGCAGAACGGGCTAACCAGGCTTTGGAAGTTGCACTCAGGTGCATGATGTCCAGGGATGCCAGTTCTTGGAGCAAGTACCTACCTTGGATTGAATATGCACATAACACTCTCCCTTCCTCTGCCACAGGTCTCTCTCCATTCCAGTGCTCACTAGGGTACCAACCACTACTGTTCCCCAGCCAGGAGGAGGAGGTCGCCGTACCATCAGCCCAGGCCTTTATACACCGCTGCAGGAAAACGTGGGCATTGGCCCAGAGAAGACTCATTCGCTCCGCACTCTCATCCAAGAAGCAGGCTGACAAACATTGCTCCAAGGCACCCACCTACCGAGTGGGTCAATGAGTTATGCTCTCCACGTGCCACCTGCCACTTAAGGCCGTCTCTCACAAGCTGGCACCAGGTTCCTTGGACCCTTCCTCATCAAGAAGGTAATCAACCCATGTTTCATTAGACTGGCATTACCACTCACCATGCGACATGTTCACCCCACCTTTCATGTATCACAGCTTAAACCTCTGGTTTCTAGTCCTTTGTTCCCACTCTCCAAACACCCTCCTCCTCCCAGGCTCATTGATGGCGGCAAGGCCTACACGGTTAAGAAACTGATGAAGGTGCGGCGGCGAGGCAGAGGTCTCCAGTACCTGGTGGACTGGGAGGGTTACGATCCCTAGGAGAGAAGTTGGGTCCCTGCCAGGTTCATACTGGACCCAACACTTATCACAGAATTCCACCAGCAACACCCTGATGCTCTTCCTAAAGCGCCTGGAGGCGCTCGTTGAGGGGGGGGGGGGGGGGGGGGGTACCGTCATGATCCGCCCCGGACTTCCACTCCAGAGATTTACTATCTCCCAGTTCAGTGCAATCTGGATCTGGGACGGGACTTCCATCTTGCCAGCATTCACTTCCTGGTCTGCTCTGCTGTGTATAAATAGGCCGTTCTCAGAAGGGAACTTTGCCAGAATGTCTTGTCTGTTTCTCACGTCGTTTCTGTGCCATTTTTTGCTTCCTGGATTTTTGCTCTCTGTTTTGCCTAGTCTTAGCCACTGTTCTTTGCACTCACGTTTTGTCAGTTTTTCTTGTTTTTTGCACTACGTTTTTTGTCTCCAGTTTGTCAGAACTATTTTTCATGTTTTTTCATATTAGCACTTTGTCTACCTTGTTCTTGTCTGGATTATTTTTGCTATTTTTGTTCGTTGACTCTTTTTGGACCTTAATTAAATAATTTTTTTTATTCATTGGATTTTCTGGTTTGTGCTCTGCTATTGGATCCTAACTCACCACATCTCGTAATTTTTTCCTGCTTCACCATGACCCAATTCAAGATACTACGTCAATGCATCACATGGTGGGCTTTCCCCGTTAGCGCAAGGCATTGTGGAATACAAATTTGAAACGGGAGAGAAAAATGAAGGACGTGAGTGTGCGAATGAAATGTGAAAGACCGACTACAGTAACAGAAAGTGAGAAGAAAAGACATTGTTATATACGAAGGAAAGGAAACGCAGGACCAAACTAATAAATATTGGCAGTCAGCGAGCACCTTGGTGTGATCAGATTTTCGTTTAGTGACAGAATGATGGAACTGTCAGTGCACGGTCAAAGGTAAACCTGCACATGCGCACACACGGACTTCCTCTGTCTGCTTGACTGCGCGAAGCAAGCAATTTCATGCACATTATTTGCTTTAATCCCCTCAAATTAAATCACTTCCCAGCCACAGAATGGCCTGATATTTTGTGAGGTATTACAGAAATAAACACATCACAAAGACCAAATTTTAGAGGGAACTAAATTTCACCGATTTTATGAAATTGAAAGGCCGTCTAGCTTTAAAGATGCTTCGCTGATGTTTAAATGCACCAGAATGCACCATTTTAAGTATAAAATTTCAAAATTTGTCCGCTTCCCCTCCTATTCTTTCAACTTCCTCTTCTACTCAGAAACATATCAAGAGGCCTGCATATTAGTCCAAAACTAAACCTAAACACTTCAACAGATTCTTTGAATCACCCCTTCTAATGTTTCTTAATTCTTTCCCCTAAAATGTCTAGTGTCCTTGGAAAACTCCTTCTGACTCCTCTCTACTACACTATATGGTCAAAAGTATGTGCACCCCCTGACCATTCCATTCCATTTAATCCTCCCTTTGCTGTTATAATAACCTTCAGGCTTCCACTAGATGTTGGAGTGTGGCTGTGAGGAAGTGCAGTTGTGCACTGTCAGAGAATGAAGATTAAAAAATCAGTTCCTCAAACCACAGTTTTTAATGGATTGGACCACACAGAGCTACACTGCCCAGCCAAAAAAAAAAAAAAAGTCGATCACTCTAATATTTAAATGGACTGCCTTTAGCTTTGATTACAGTATGCATTCGCCATGGCCTTGTTTCAATAAACTTATGCAATGTGGCAACATTTATTTCAGTCCAGAGTTGTATTAATTTTTCACCTAGATCTTGTGTTGATGACAGGATAGTCGAACCACTCTGTAAAGTCTTCTCCAGCATCCCAAAGATTCTCAACAGGGTTAAGGTCAGGACTCTGTGGTGGTTAATTCATGTGTGAAAATGATACCTCATGCTTCCAGAACCATGATCACAATCTGAGCCCTAATTTTGTTCCTGTGGCATCAGGCAAGAAAAAAATGCATTGATATGATGATAACCTGGTCATTCAGTACATCCAAGTCGTCAGCTGACTTCATTTTATTGCCCCATAACATTACTGAGCCTCGATCTGACCAACTGAAGCAACCCAAGATCATAACACTGCCTCCAGAGGCTTTTACAGTGGACACTATACATAATGGATGCATCACTTTATAAGCTTCACTCAGGAATAGGGTCAATCTGGACTCATCAGACCAAAGGACCTTTTTCCATTGTTCCAGAGTCCAATCTTTATGCTCCCTAGCAAGCTGAAGTCTTTTCTCCTGATGAGTCTCAATAACAAGTGGTTTTCTTATGGACACACAGATGTTTAGTCCCAATCCTGTCAGTTTTCGTGACATTGTGAGTGTGGAAACGCTTTTAATTTCATTATTAAACACAGCCGTGATACTGTCGTCTTTTTTTTTAACAATTCGACTTCACCAAGCATTTACGTGATCTCTGATCATAGTCAGAATCTTTTTCTCAACGCATTTTTTCCATGAAGTTGATGACTCATCTCTATCCTTCCAGGTTGTAATAATGCCTTGGACAGATTTAAATCCAATTCCAGTCATTTCAGCAATCTCCTTAGTTGTTGTCTTTACTTGACACAGGCCAATAATTTGACCTTCTGAAACACAGTAACATCTTTTCCATGAGTATGGGATACGGCTTCTGACATGTTTGTTTAAGAACTGAGAAGTTACTCACTGCATCAGTTAGGGTTAAAAGAATTGTTGCAGCTCAAACACTGCAGTAATTATCCAATCAAAGGCTCTTAAAGGAGAACTGCAGTCATTTTAAAATGTGCTTTATTTCTTAATTAACGTGTTATTCAATTACATTTTCAGTTTTAGTAACCTTATATCGTGACTCGTATTGGCAACTAATTGCGATTAAAAATTATACTTATTGGCCTATTCGGTTTTTAGCCATGTTGAATTTAGTTCGTTTGGTCCACGGCAGGCGTCGCTTATCCGCGCGATCTTCACGAGACTTGTGCGAGACTTCGAAACATGAAGTCTCAGCCAGATGTCAGTGCCGCCATTTTGAAAACTGTTTTCCAAACGAAATATTGCACAAAAACGAGTTTAAATGGCGATTACTGCCTACTTTTTTCAAACTTTCCTGATTGCTATCAAAATAAACAAAACTTCCGGCTTGATTACATCAGCATTCGAAAGAGGGTGCGCGCGTCTTTTGATAAAGTTGGCAGATGTTGGTCACTTTGATTTCCGCTGTATGTTTTACTTCCATCCGAAGATGTCTCGCACAGGTCTCAATGAATGTTGTTTACGGCCATTTCTTTGACATATGGACTGATATATTTCATAGCATATTTCAAACACTCAATTTGCTACAGCAGTGACAAAATAGCTATCAAAAATGCATTCCTATATTTAATAAAATGAGATAAATAGAATTTTAATAATAAAAAAAATTGCCTTCAGTTCTCCTTTAAGTATTTGCTTATTTAAATTCAAATGGTGATTTTTTTTTTTTGGCCAGGCAGTGTAAAAACGCAAATATATTCTATAACACTGTTGAGGGGCGGCACGGTGGTGTAGTGGTTAGCGTTGTCGCCTCACAGCAAGAAGGTCCGGGTTCGAGCCCCGTGGCCGGCGAGGGCCTTTCTGTGTGGAGTTTGCATGTTCTCCCCGTGTCCGCGTGGGTTTCCTCCGGGTGCTCCGGTTTCCCCCACAGTCCAAAGACATGCAGGTTAGGTTAACTGGTGACTCTAAATTGAGCGTAGGTGTGAATGTGAGTGTGAATGGTTGTCTGTGTCTATGTGTCAGCCCTGTGATGACCTGGCAACTTGTCCAGGGTGTACCCCGCCTTTCGCCTGTAGTCAGCTGGGATAGGCTCCAGCTTGCCTGCGACCCTGTAGAAGGATAAAGCGGCTAGAGATAATGTGATGTGTGTGAGTAGCTTTGACAGTACTGTAGTTTGGGCTTCGAGGAAAGCACATGTTTAGATTAATGAGCTTCTTACCTTGTTGTAATTCAAGCCTAATAGTAAGCTGAAAGAAGTGTTGATGAGAGATGGAAAGAACACACCTTAGAAAGGTTGTTATGCTATTATTTTGAAACAATGTCCATTTCATCTTTTTCTTTCAGATTTCTGACTACATTTCTAACCACTTACCTGGTGAATATGACCGCAAGTTGGCCTAGTGGTTAGCGTGTCCACCTCTTGACTAGGAAATTGCGAGTTCTACTCACAGTCGAGTCATACCAAAGACCATCATAAAAATGGTACCTACTACCATCTGGCAAGGCACACTGCAATACAGATGTGAGTAGGGAAGTCAAACTCTCGTGGTTGCCAGAGGACCAGCTCCTAGCTGTATAGGCAAGAGGCCGAGGGCTATCGAAACAGAGATTGGTGCCGCACCCATACGCCTTAAAGAGTTGGTTAGTACTGGGCCGGGAGACTGCCTGGTAAGACCAGATTCTGGCATGAAAGGGACTTTGACTTGACTTGGTGAAATATATTTCTTTAAAAACTTGTTCAGGAGATGTTTCTAAACAAATCCAACAGGTCATTTTGGAATTTTTGGACTGATTTATTTTTAATCCTCGATGAAAAATGTGATCTGATCTGTATAAAAAAACCAAAAGGAGTCCACTGTTGTACTGTTACACAGGACCCAGGGCACAACAACAGCTCTCCTTACATAAACCTTATTTAAAGCTCGTTCTGGACCTCTAAAAACTGTAGAGTATTAGAAAACACAGATGAGTATAGAAGCAAGGGAACACTAAGGTTTTCGACAGTTTCACAATCAGATCGGGTTGCAAACAATACACCTTCGTTTAGTGCTTTTAATAATAGACATTGTCACAAAACAGCTTGACAGAAATCTGGATGTAGGTTTAGAGTAAATCCCAAATGAGAAGACAGGAGAGACAGTAATGAGTAAGAACTTCCCTAAGGTGACACCAAGAAGAAACGGACTCTGAAGGGAATCTGAACTCTTCTGGGTAGCACTGGATAGTGGGATTATAAATTATTTTAGCAGAGTTCCATACTTAAGAGAACATGGTAATGCATCGACCTGATTTTTGATGGCTTTTGTGACATCCGACGTCCATGTACCATCACAAGGAACCCAATTGTAAATGCAAGACAACATGTCTCATAAACACTTGACCGCCAGATAACAAAATTTTTATCTTTATTTACATAAGATAGATGGGTTTTTATCCAGCACTTATTTTTAAATTGCTTTTTAAATAATATGGGATTATTTACTAACACATTTTTTGGAAAATATTCATGACAGTTTCATATAAAAATCATTAATCATTCTGTCATGTAAGGGTGATAGTTTTATTGAAAACATACTAGTAAACAGATCCAAAATGGGAACAAAGGCAGAGTTGAAAAACAGGCAGTGGTCAAGTGAGGCACAGACAGGATATCAGAGGGAGTACAATACTCACAGTCCAAAAACACAAACAGGGTCAAAACCAGAAAAGCGATACAGAATACAAGGCTTGGTAATGTTAGACGCAGGGTACAGAGTGTATACTTCACAACGTCTGTGCGTTATTGAGAGTCCTTATATGTCTGTGCTGTGATTGCACTCTAATCAGGAACAGGTGCATGGTAATTAGTCCAAATGGTGCTGCGTGTGGACGTGAGAGATGAAACCAGACAACTGTTTGACATACCAAGTTTGATATTGGATGGCAACTATACAGTACTGATGCAAAGTGAAAGCGCTGGTTCACTGCTGTCCACCAGGCATCCAGCAGAGTCACACCATAATAAATGCCGTGGTGTTGTTTCTGGAGCATGGCATGTGGTGTCAAAGAAAGGAATAAATATGTATTCGTAACTGCAATGCGTCTCTCATTATTGGTCTCACTGTCACAAGACAATGCAGAGATTTATTGACGTGAAATACATGACACGACATAATTCGATGGTTTATTCATGATGCGATAATATTATTATTCTATTCAGGGTGATTTTGTGCCCTTGGAAATATTTTGCTCATGCACTCATCAGGAGCTCCACTTTTAGACAATGACTATCTCATCTCATTATCTGTAGCCGCTTTATCCTTCTACAGGGTCGCAGGCAAGCTGGAGCCTATCCCAGCTGACTACGGGCGAAAAGCGGGGTACACCCTGGACAAGTCGCCAGGTCATCACAGGGCTGACACATAGACACAGACAACCATTCACACTCACATTCACACCTACGCTCAATTTAGAGTCACCAGTTAACCTAACCTGCATGTCTTTGGACTGTGGGGGAAACCGGAGCACCCGGAGGAAACCCATGCGGACACGGGGAGAACATGCAAACTCCACACAGAAAGGCCCTCGCCGGCCCCGGGGCTCGAACCCAGGACCTTCTTGCTGTGAGGCGACAGCGCTAACCACTACACCACCGTGCCGCCGACAATGACTATATTTTATTTATATATATATATATATATACACACGGTGGTGTAGTGGTTAGCGCTGTCGCCTCACAGCAAGAAGGTCCGGGTTCGAGCCCCGTGGCCGGCGAGGGCCTTTCTGTGTGGAGTTTGCATGTTCTCCCCGTGTCCGCGTGGGTTTCCTCCGGGTGCTCCGGTTTCCCCCACAGTCCAAAGACATGCAGGTTAGGTTAACTGGTGACTCTAAATTGACCGTAGGTGTGAATGTGGGTGTGAATGGTTGTCTGTGTCTATGTGTCAGCCCTGTGATGACCTGGCGACTTGTCCAGGGTGTACCCCGCCTTTCACCCGTAGTCAGCTGGGATAGGCTCCAGCTTGCCTGCGACCCTGTAGAACAGGATAAAGCGGCTAGAGATAATGAGATTATATATATATATATATATATATATATATATATATATATTAGTTGAAAGATGTATGAGATTTTTAAGGAATGATTTACATCTATTTTTCTGGCCCAGAAATTAGCCACAGCGCAGCCAAGGCAAAGCTGCTCATGAGACAAACACAGAGGAATTTTCTCACTAGGGGATTTGTTCGATTGGAGTGAAGTGGAAAGCCTATTATTATTATTATTATTATTATTATTATTGGTGGTGGTTTTAACTGCATTGCAATCTACCACACATGCAGCAGAGAGCTCTAAAAAATTACAATCTGCACCTTTACTGGAATTTTTTATTTTATTTTTTATTTTTTTGATGGAAGTAAATGAGTTTTAAGGTACAGCGATGGAGGAGAAGTGGACATTTCCAGCACCAAAAGGAACTCTTTGATTTTTGTGTGATAAATGCTTTGTTAAGGCAGATTTTGAGGAAGATCTCCAATGTCAAGGCAAGTGTGTGTAATCACAGGATAGCACAGTAGAGCACTTGCCTTCTCTCTCTCTCTCTCTCTTGCCCACTAAACAGTATATTTTTTTTCCTGGATTCCAACTCTTTGTAGGATCACCATGGTTACAGCCTCCATTTCAGAAGTGAAAGATTTTGACACACAGATCCAACAGGGGGATCACAGCACAGGAACATGCAACCACACACGCAGACATGGAAATGTTTGAGTTCACTCACTGGCCACTTTATTAGGAACACCCATCCACCTGCTGTTTGATGTAGTTCTCTAATCAGCCAATCCTTTGACAGCAGCACAATGTATAAAATAATGCAGCTACAAATCAAGAGCTTCAGTTAATCTTCACAGTGTTCAAACATCAGAATGGGAAAAATTGTGATCTCAAAGTGTGGCTTTCACTTGGTGCGACATGGTCTGGTTTGAGTATTTCAGAAACTGCTGATCTCCTGGGGTTTTCACACACAACAGTCTCTAGAGTTTACACAGAATGGTGCGAAGAACAAAAAACTTCGAGTGAGCAATGACAGTTCTGTGGGTGGAAACAAAAGCTTTGTTGATGAGAGAGCTCAGAGGAAAATGGCCAGATTGGTTCTCGGAAGGATATAGTAACTCATATAATCACACTGAGCACAAAAGCAAGTTCCTCTTAAAGTGGCTGGTGAGTGTACGTGTTGCCACCTTGCGGCACCAAGGTTAGGTTCTTGTACAACCCCGATTCCAAAAAAGTTGGGACAGAGTACAAATTGTAAATAAAAATGGAATGCAATAATTTACAAATCTCAAAAACTGATATTGTATTCACAATAGAACATAGACAACATATCAAATGTCGAAAGTGAGACATTTTGAAATTTCATGCCAAATATTGGCTCATTTGAAATTTCATGACAGCAACACATCTCAAAAAAGTTGGGACAGGGGCAATAAGAGGCTGGAAAAGTTAAAGGTACAGCTGGAGGACCAAATTGCAACTCATTAGGTCAATTGGCAATAGGTCATTAACATGACTGGGTATAAAAAGAGCATCTTGGAGTGGCAGCGGCTCTCAGAAGTAAAGATGGGAAGACGATCACCAATCTCCCTAATTCTGCGCCGACAAATAGTGGAGCAATATCAGAAAGGAGTTCGACAGTGTAAAATTGCAAAGAGTTTGAACATATCATCATCTACAGTGCATAATATCATCAAAAGATTCAGAGAATCTGGAAGAATCTCTGTGCGTAAGGGTCAAGGCCGGAAAACCATACTGGGTGCCCGTGATCTTCGGGCCCTTAGACGGCACTGCATCACATACAGGCATGCTTCTGTATTGGAAATCACAAAATGGGCTCAGGAATATTTCCAGAGAACATTATCTGTGAACGCAATTCACCGTGCCATCCGCCGTTGCCAGCTAAAACTCTATAGTTCAAAGAAGAAGCCGTATCTAAACATGATCCAGAAGCGCAGATGTCTTCTCTGGGCCAAGGCTCATTTAAAATGGACTGTGGCAAAGTGGAAAACTGTTCTGTGGTCAGACGAATCAAAATTTGAAGTTCTTTATGGAAATCAGGGACGCCGTGTCATTCGGACTAAAGAGGAGAAGGACGACCCAAGTTGTTATCAGCGCTCAGTTCAGAAGCCTGCATCTCTGATGGTATGGGGTTGCATTAGTGCGTGTGGCATGAGCAGCTTACACATCTGGAAAGACACCATCAATACTGAAAGGTATATCCAGGTTCTAGAGCAACATATGCTCCCATCCAGACGACGTCTCTTTCAGGGAAGACCTTGCATTTTCCAACATGACAATGCCAAACCACATACTGCATCAATTACAGCATCATGGCTGCGTAGAAGAAGGGTCCGGGTACTGAACTGGCCAGCCTGCAGTCCAGATCTTTCACCCATAGAAAACATTTGGCGCATCATAAAACGGAAGATATGACAAAAAAGACCTAAGACAGTTGCGCAACTAGAATCCTACATTAGACAAGAATGGGTTAACATTCCTATCCCTAAACTTGAGCAACTTGTCTCCTCAGTCCCCAGACGTTTACAGACTGTTGTAAAGAGAAAAGGGGATGTCTCACAGTGGTAAACATGGCCTTGTCCCAACTTTTTTGAGATGTGCTGTTGTCATGAAATTTAAAATCACCTAATTTTTCTCTTTAAATGATACATTTTCTCAGTTTCAACATTTGATATGTCATCTATGTTCTATTCTGAATAAAATATGGAATTTTGAAACTTCCACATCATTGCATTCTGTTTTTATTTACAATTTGTACTTTATCCCAATTTTTTTGGAATCGGGATTGTGTGTGTGTATATATATAAATAAACATATTTCATGAAAGATGTGTGGAAACAAGCAGAGATTAGATCTCATGAAGTAACGACCAAATCTGTTGTTATGTCCAAGTTGAAATGAGTTCAATTTGGTAGAAAATTCACATTCATATGAATATTAAATCCACCAGTAACTAAAACCTAATCAAAGTCAGTTCGTATCGTACAGAGATACTCCCCGGGCTCTTCATCGAAAACTGCAGCTAGGTGGGTGGTAAATAACCAACAGGAGAACAGACGGATCGCTCAAGATGCACGGCAAGAAATGTAGAAAATTCCCCAAGAGAGATTTAAATTCACAGAATAGTGTCATGATCCATGCAGGCCATACCACCAAACTTCTCATTCACTGTGGAGGCTAGAAGGAATCTAAATTGTGGATGACAGGGTTCTTTCAACAGTAAGATGAAAGCCGACCGTGTCTTAATCACCTGGTCGATTATGAGAGACGTATTGATCAGTGCTGTGCATTCGCTACAGCGGATTTAAAACCAGATTCTCATCATTTACACACTTCACAGTAACTAAACCACGTCTACGGGAGTGCTTCTTCATGACTCATTAGGTACGTGTCAATGTTTAGGTAAAGAATACATCAAGATAATAAGCACTCTCTATTGTTATCTTATCTTACACTTGCAAATATCATAACTAATGATGTGTTCATCCATCCATTATCTGTAACCGCTTATCCTGTACAGGGTCACAGGCAAGCTGGAGCCTATCCCAGCTGACTATGGGCGAAAGGCGGGGTACACCCTGGACAAGTCGCCAGGTCATCACAGGGCTGACACAGACAACCATTCATACTCACATTCACACCTACGGTCAATTTAGAGCCACCAATTAGCCTAACCTACATGTCTTTGGGGGAAACTGGAGCACCTGGAGGAAACCCACACAGATACAGGGAGAACATGCAAACTCTACACAGAAAGGCCCTCATCGACCACTGGGCTTGAACCTAGAACCTTCCTGCTGTGAGGCAACAGTGCTAACCACTACACCACTGTGCCACCCCACTGATGTGTTTAGTTTTGGGATAATAAAGCAAATAATTCCCATTCACATGGTAGCTTAAGGACAGCCATCTTCACAGATCTCTTATGACAAAAAATGACAAGTCGTGTCTTTCAATGGCAATATCTCAAAATCTGAAAAACATGGTGGACAGAACTGCTCCATGGTGGCACTTTTGGACCAAACAGTTCTATGGGCTTAGAGGAACTACCCATTGGGAAGCTCCACCCAGAACTACATTCCTTCAAGGGCTTTATTTCTGTTGCATTTGCACCACCAGTAGGAACGCTGAAGTGATGCAAGTCGGCTTGCTTGCGTGACATTAGCAAGAAATGCGAGCGAAGATTTGTATACATTGCTTAGACATGCCAAAACGTCTGTCACATATATACTCAATAAAGCCAGGACTACGCTGTCGGTCCATTTGTCAGACTTTTTCATTTTTTACAATCCCAATTCCAAAAAAAGTTGTTATGCTGTGTAAAACATAAATAAAAACAGAATGCAATAATTTGCAAATCATGGAAACCCTATATTTCATTGAAAATAGTACAAAGACAACATGAAACTGAGAAAGTTGATTTTTTTTGAAAAATATATGTTCATTTTGAATTTGATGTCAGCAACACGTTTCAAAAAAGTTGGCACAGGGGCATGTTTACCACTGTGTTGCATCACCTCTACTTTTAACAACACTCTGTAAACATTTGGGAACTGAGGAGACCAGTTGTTGTAGTTTTGAAACAGAAATGTTGTCCCATTCTTGCCTGATATACAATTTCAGTTGCTCAACAGTTCAGGGTCTCCTTTGTCGTATTTTGTGCTTCATAATGCGCCAAATGTTTTAAATGGGAGACAGGTCTGGACTGCAGGCAGGTCAGTTTAGCACCCGGACTCTTTTACTACGGAGCCATGCAGTTTTAATATGTGTACAAAGCAGTTTGGCATTGTCTTGCTGAAAGAAGGAAGGCCTTCCCTGAAAAAGATTTTGTCTGGATGGCAGCATATTGCTCTGAAACGTGTATATGGATCCGTCTCAGAAACTGGTCTCTCATTTGGGACATTATGGTCAAAAAATAAATTTTCTAATTTTACTATTTTTTTTGCATTTACCTAACACTCAATGTTTCTTTTGTCATGTTTAATAAGAATAAAGATAGTATCTTGCTTTATCTGGCCTCCACTGTGGAAATTTTTTTTTATTACAATTCGAATGCTTTTGTAAAATTGATTTCCATATAAAATAACTCCATCATGAAGAATTAAAGCCCCTCCTTCACAGATGAGTGAAAATATTGAATAAATTTCCTCTTTTTGATTGCTTGGGTTAAAAATGCCAAGTTTTGATGACTGAATTGATTATTCACTTAAATATGAATAATATGATACATTTTGGGTATTTGATATGGTGAAATAGGACGCAATGGAAAAATCAAGAACACACCGGAAAGATGAGAAAAACGTCGGTGGTAAAAAGAACAGCGACTGTACCGGCCGAAGGTCGCGCGGGTCTCTGCTGCGGTGCGCGAGCAATGGGACATCACTACCACACCGGACGGAGCGCGAGGCAGGGGCGGGGCAAAATGACTGGCCGTAGATTCTATCAAAAGTTTGATCTAAATTGACCATGGTTGCAAAATATTGGCCAAAAATACGCAAACACTACGAAATATGAAAGTAAGATGAAAAAGAAACATTCTGTTGCCTTATACTGCAAGACTAAAACAAAATAAAACTGTCAAAACTCACCTTTTCAGCGATAACGTCCGAACAGATCACCCGCGTAACAGAGACCGCAAATGGAAGCACGATCAACTTCTAACTGCTGGAGTGGAAAATTCCATTCTACACATGCGAATTGTTAATGCGTGTCCTTCCCCGCACACAAATAACACGCTACGGTAAAAAATAGAACACAACTCATTTTATAGCTCAGAAATTCATACAAGACCAGCTACCATCGTAACATATTCTGTACGAAACATATTCTATACCTAACTTTCAGCTTTCGTTTTAAAAAAAAAAATCGCAGATTTATAACTAAATGTTTATACGGCGTAGTGATTTTAAGTTACTACTTTTGGTGAGGTAGTGACCTTGACCCTGAGGCTTTCCGTTTAGATCAAAACACAAGATCGTATTGGTTTTGGGTCTGCGGAAAATGGAGTTATGACGGTGATGAAATGTTTTGCATGATGTTTTATTACGGTTATGATTATTCTGTGAGCGCACCAATCCTTAGGTGTATAAAGTTACAACTTAAAATACAATTAGTGATAACTGTAGACTTTTCAGTGGACTACAACCTTTTTAAGGGAATGCGATGTAGTCGACCGTTTATCATGTCCCAGATCAAGCCGCCATTTTTCCACAAATTTGCAGAATTTTTGCCAAATTCTGAATAGCGTATTCACATCAAAGATTTAGTTTTATCTGTATTATTTCTTTCATCATTTTATTTCAAATTAAAACCAACATCACCATTCAAAACCGTATAGTTTATTGATTGTGAGTATATTTAGTGGGGGACCCCCACAGTACCCAGTTTCTGAGACAGACCCATATATCATTCAGCATTAATGATGCCTTCCCAGATGTACAAGCTACCCATGTCATGTGCACTAATGCACCCTCATACCATCACAGACGCTGGCTTCAAATATATTTTTCAAAAAACAATCAAATCTCTCAATTTCAACATTTGATATGTTGTCTTTGTACTATTTTCAATGAAATACAGGGTTTCCATGATTTGCAAATGATCACATTCTGTTTTTATTTCCAGTTTACACAGCATCCCAACTTTTTTTTTTTTTGGAATTGGGGTTGTACACGAACACTAAAAGCTTTTGTTTACATGGCTAACATTTTACACATATTTTTTTTTAAAAAAATGGTGCTTGCCTGTGTTACACTGGCTCGTGTTTGACCAATCAATGTACACTTACATCACTCATAGTTCCTCTTGTGCTGGGAGAGAACTTGCCCTGAAGCAGGAGCTAAAAAAGTGCCTCAAAATGGCATTCTAAGAACTACAATCATCCTCAGTTCCTGCAGTTTGGACACACAAAAAAGGAGGAACTTCCTCCAACAGTTCTCAGAACTATGAAAAAGTTCCTTCAGCCTCAAAGCTCCAGGGTTCACCAGTTTGATCCTGTGCTCAGGTTACAGCCTGTGTGGGGATTTAAATGTTCTCTCAATGTCTGTGTTCTTCAGTTTCTTCCCACCTCCAAAAACCATAGTAGTAGATGAACCGACTGTGCTAAATTAGCCCTAAGTGTGAATGTGAGTGGAATGGTGCTCCATCCAGACCTCATACCCATGGAGAAGCCATGGCCTAAAGGTTAGAGAAGCAGCTATGGGCCCAAAAGGTTGCTGGTTTGATTCCCTGGACCAGTTACTGCCAATAACCAACATATTCTTAAAAAAAAAAAAAATGTTCAGGGTTTCCTGCATGTGAAATGTGTTTCCCATGGAAACAAAATCAAGAAGCCTTTTTCCTGAAATGTGTTGCTTGCCCAGTATGCGAAAAAGCTCAGCCAGCTGATCCTTGAGAATGGATTTAGGTTTTGAAGCTTGCTATTAAATTTGCAAAAACTGCCACTGGAAAAAAAAAAAACAAACTGAGTGTGTGTGTGTGTGTGCAAGAGCAGGTAGGTGAATGAATGATGGATGGATGGATGGATGGATGGATGGATGGACGGACGGACGGACAGACGGAAAGACAGACAGACAGATAGATAGATAGAATGCAGAAACATAATTAGGTATCTTGTACTGGATTCCGAAAATCTGTGATGCTGCATGAGCATCAGTCCAAAAAAAATTTTATATATATATATATGGCGGCACGGTGGTGTAGTGGTTAGCGCTGTCGCCTCACAGCAAGAAGGTCCTGGGTTCGAGCCCCGTGGCCGGCGAGGGCCTTTGTGTGTGGAGTTTGCATGTTCTCCCCGTGTCCGCGTGGGTTTTCTCCGGGTGCTCCGGTTTCCCCCACAGTCCAAAGACATGCAGGTTAGGTTAACTGGCGACTCTAAATTGACCGTAGGTGTGAATGTGAGTGTGAATGGTTGTCTGTGTCTATGTGTCAGCCCTGTGATGACCTGGCGACTTGTCCAGGGTGTACCCCGCCTTTCGCCCGTAGTCAGCTGGGATAGGCTCCAGCTTGCCTGTGACCCTGTAGAAGGATAAAGCGGCTAGAGATAATGAGATGATATATATATATATATATATATATATATATATATGCAACAAGTGTACTTTAAAACTTTCAGAGAACGTGTGTGTCAGCCTTCTCCTCAACAGAGCTCGAGGATGGGAATTGGCGAGAAATAAATTGGGGAAAATCAAAAGAAAAGAACGAGATGTATTGTGAGGGAGAGTTATATGGTAATCCACTAATATTCCTCATAATGAACACTTAATTGGTCATAAAACACACACACAGGGCAGGGGAATATCAAATACACGGTGAATGTATGCTGGGGCTGTAGGAGCTTCTGATTACAAATGGCACATCGTTTTGTTTACCTGCTTTGCACTGATGCCATGCATAGACAGACAGACACACACACACACCTCAATTCAGGGCGTAAATGTGATGACAAGCTGTAGAGCGTGTGTGTGTGTGTGTGTGTGTGTGTGTGTGTGAGCGCATGTGTGGGTGGGAATAGCTCTAAGCCAAGCCTGCTCTGCTATGTGCATCAACACAGTGGAAAGATGGGAGGAAAAAAGAGAGAGAGAGAGAAATGGTTTTCCGAGTAGGTGTACGATACCAGTTTAAGCAACACAATAACCCTGAGCATTCAGAACGAGCGTCACCGCGCAACAGGTCTCTGAGGGAAGATGTAAGAAAGACTGTTCTAGTCTCTTACTTCGGTCATACAAAATGGAGAGAAAGCTCACAGATACATAGTTAAAGGAGCATATATAAACATAATCAGTCATAAACGTGATTGAATCATTTGAAAACTAAACAGGATTTTCAATCCATCACTTCCGTAGACTATTCCAGCATAATACATATCGGGACGAAGGATGAGCCTACAATCCTTTCAGGTTAGGTATGATGACAGACTGCATGTCAGCAGGATCTGGCTCTCACACACAGATGTGTGTGCTCCCTAAAGATCATATATGAATTATATATCAGATATCCTGAGGGTTGTGAAAATTGAGACAAAATGTAAAAAATCTCAATCTATATATACGTACATACAAAACCCCAGCAGTTGAAAAATAATACAGTCTTAGGCACACGTAAAGAAATGTCGACCAAAAATGGCTTAAAAAATAATGAAATTAAATGTTTCAACATTAAAAAAAATACCATAAACCATAATCAGTAAGCCATAATAAATGAAACAAAGTCAATATTTGGTGTGAGACGACCCTTGGCTTTTAAAAATTATAGTAGTCTCAGGCACAATGAGTGCCGTTTTATGCGGAAATGAGCTGTAGGTTTTACTGAGCATCTTCCAGAACCAGCCACAGTTCTTCTGGACACTTTGACTGTCACACTCACTTCTTCATTTTGTACCAAAACCCAGCAGCCTTCATTATGTTTTCTTTTTTAATCTGAAAAGTGCTCTCTTATGGAATATGCTGCTCAGATACAAACTTTTTTCCTGTAGCATTTAATTTTGTGCTGTAAAATGAACTAAAATGTTTTTGTCCTGACTCGATAATGTACAACCCCGATTCCAAAAAAGTTGGTACTTTGGTACAAATTGTAAATAAAAACGGAATGCAATGATGTGGAAGTTTCAAAATTCCATATTTTATTCAAAATAGAACACAGATGACATATCAAATGTTTAAACTGAGAAAATGTATCATTTAAAGAGAAAAATTAGGTGATTTTAAATTTCATGACAACAACACATCTCAAAAAAGTTGGGACAAGGCCATGTTTCCCACTGTGAGACATCCCCTTTTCTCTTTACAACAGTCTGTAAATGTCTGGGGACTGAGGAGACAAGTTCCTCAAGTTTAGGGATAGGAATGTTAACCCATTCTTGTCTAATGTAGGATTCTAGTTGCTCAACTGTCTTAGGTCTTTTTTGTCGTATCTTCCGTTTTATGATGCGCCAAATGTTTTCTATGGGTGAAAGATCTGGACTGCAGGCTGGCCAGTTCAGTACCCGGACCCTTCTTCTACACAGCCATGATGCTGTAATTGATGCAGTATGTGGTTTGTCATTGTCATGTTGGAAAATGCAAGGACTTCCCTGAAAGAGACGTCGTCTGGATGGGAGCATATGTTGCTCTAGAACCTGGATATACCTTTCAGCATTGATGGTGTCTTTCCAGATGTGTAAGCTGCCCATGCCACACGCACTAATGCAACCCCATACCATCAGAGATGCAGGCTTCTGAACTGAGCGCTGATAACAACTTGGGTCGTCCTTCTCCTCTTTAGTCCGAATGACACGGCGTCCCTGATTTCTATAAAGAACTTAAAATTTTGATTTGTCTGACCACAGAACAGTTTTCCACTTTGCCACAGTCCATTTTAAATGAGCCTTGGCCCAGAGAAGACGTCTGCGCTTCTGGATCATGTTTAGATACGGCTTCTTTTTTGAACTATAGAGTTTTAGCTGGCAATGGCGGATGGCACGGTGAATTGTGTTCACAGATAATCTCATCTCATCTCATTATCTCTAGCCGCTTTATCCTTCTACAGGGTCGCAGGCAAGCTGGAGCCTATCCCAGCTGACTACGGGCGAAAGGCGGGGTACACCCTGGACAAGTCGCCAGGTCATCACAGGGCTGACACATAGACACAGACAACCATTCACACTCACATTCACACCTACGGTCAATTTAGAGTCACCAGTTAACCTAACCTGCATGTCTTTGGACTGTGGGGGAAACCGGAGCACCCGGAGGAAACCCACGCGGACACGGGGAGAACATGCAAACTCCGCACAGAAAGGCCCTCGCCGGCCCCGGGGCTCGAACCCAGGACCTTCTTGCTGTGAGGCGACAGCGCTAACCACTACACCACCGTGTTCACAGATAATGTTCTCTGGAAATATTCCTGAACCCATTTTGTGATTTCCAAACAGAAGCATGCCTGTATGTGATGCAGTGGGCCCGATCATGGGCACCCAGTATGGTTTTCCGGCCTTGACCCTTACGCACAGAGATTCTTCCAGATTCTCTGAATCTTTTGATGATATAATGCACTGTAGATGATGATATGTTCAAACTCTTTGCAATTTTACACTGTCGAACTCCTTTCTGATATTGCTCCACTATTTGTTGGCGCAGAATTAGGGGGATTGGTGATCCTCTTCCCATCTTTACTTCTGAGAGCCGCTGCCACTCCAAGATGCTCTTTTTATACCCAGTCATGTTAATGACCTATTGCCAATTGACCTAATGAGTTGCAATTTGGTCCTCCAGCTGTTCCTTTTTTGTACCTTTAACTTTTCCAGCCTCTTATTGCCCCGTCCCAACTTTTTTGAGATGTGTTGCTGTCATGAAATTTCAAATGAGCCAATATTTGGCATTAAATTTCAAAATGTCTCACTTTTGACATTTGATATGTTGTCTATGTTCTATTGTGAATACAATATCAATTTTTGAGATTTGTAAATTATTGCATTCCGTTTTTATTTACAATTTGCACTTTGTCCCAACTTTTTTGGAATTGGGGTTGTAGAAGTCATAAAATAGAAATCTATAACAAAGTTTATATGAAACAAATAGCGGGGGCTAAGACTTGTACAGTGCTGTAGATCATCTCGTTTCTTCATTGAGGATTTATTACAAAAATAGTGAGACTAGATTTTCGTATCTTGATGAACATGAGCTTGGCAATTCCAGCTTTCCAGAAAGTACTGTATATTGATGCAATGTCTTACTGATTACACAAGCTAAACAGCAATGAAACGCTTTCCTTTTTTGGACACAGGCTCACTCAAACCAGACATTAAAACATCACCTCATCTTTTTCCAGTCTTCACCTGTTTTGTTTGGGTGGGCCTGTGCCCAGTATACCCTCAGATTCCTGTTCTTAGCTGACAGGAGTGGAACCTGGTGTGGACGTCTGCTGTTGTAGCTCATCCACCTCAAATTTCGACCTTCTACGCATGCTGAGATGCTTTTCTGCTCACCATGGTTGTTAAAAAAAAAAAAGGCTATTTGATTCCTGTCAGCTCACAAAACTGACACAAATTTGATTTTTGATGATTTTTTTTTCTTTTCGCACCATTTTGTGTAAACTCTAGAGACTGTTGTGTGCGTTTCCCAGGAGATTAGCAGTTTCTAAAACACTCAAACTCGCCCATCTGGCACCAACAACCATGCCACAGTCAACGTGAGATCACATTTTTGCCTCATTGTTGAAGGATTGAAAAGAAATATATTCCTGTATCACTGGCAAGAATGTGACATCACATGGTGTTATGGCTGCGGTGTGCACGTGTTTCTCTGCTTGTGTTTCTGCCCAGGCACTGCCCGCTTCCTTCATTACCGCAGAAGCGGGTGATTGAACGCATCAGTTTTTAAAGGGCGGCCCAAACCTACTGATGAGGCCAGTGGGCCAGACAAGAGCTTACAGTTTATCTGTGTAATGTATTGTGTTGGAGCTCTTATGTGTTGTTGACAGTGTACGGTGTGTTGGCAGTATTTTTGCTGTGTGTTACTCTGACTATGTCGCACGTGTGTGTGGAGTGTTCAGGGTGTGTGCCGGGGTTGACATTGCTCCCAGTTGGGAGAGTGTTTATTTGTTTGTTTGGCAGGTTTTCTTCAGTTTTGGTTCTCCTTAGTTTTGGGCCGGTGTTTCATCATCTTTTCTTTGAATTTTCATTTTCACGTATAAAATAAACCTCTCAGTTTATACACCTACTTCCTTGTTTGCGATTCATTTCATTCTTTAGTTTAAACTGTGTTATGTTCTCTACAACCCCCAGACCTTTGATTTTGGGGGACCTAACACATGGATAGTGTTAGCGGGAGATTCAGGTGTTATAATGCATTCCATTTGTACTGGGAAACTGGGATTTCCAAATTCCCAGTTGGAAATATCAACTGGAATGCTCTCTGAAGGTGGATTTCTGACTCGGAAAGTTGTTGATGCAGAGAGCAGCCATCTTGGATTTTGAAGTTGGATTTCTGACTGGGTGAGGTTCCGCCAACTTTCCGAGTCAGAAATCCGACTTCAAAATCCAAGATGGCTGCTCTGTGCATCAACAGTACTGAATGCTATAGTTATATCCAGTTTATTAGCACTTCCATCTTATTTGTGTCTCATTAAATCAGTCATACACATAGTATTGTCCAACGTCTGTCTGTGGACATGTTACTATTGTGTTTGTATGTGCAAAATATTGTGTAATGTCTTGTTATCAACTGCTATTGCTAAGAATGGCTAACCTGCCTAGAACTGGTATCGCTATTGGTTTTCCGACTTCTTGTACTGGAGGAAGCCATGACCTAAAGGTTAGAGAAGCAGCCTTTGGACCAAAAAGTCACTGGTTTGATTCCCTGGACCAACAGGAATGGCTGAAATGCCCTTGAGCAAGGCACCTAACCAACTGTTGTACGTTGTTCTGGATAAGAGTGTAAATGCATGTAATGTAATGTAATGTAAAGAAATGTAGTCAACTCGGGTGTGACGTCATTCCGAGCTCCGACTTCTATAAATGGTAAACGGAACACAGCATTATATACAAGGAATGTTTCTTTCTGAGATGAATAATCAACTAGCTAAGCACAATAATAATTTGATCTGTATTACATGCTTGCTATTTGGATGGATGTCAGAAATGGCTTAGTTGACTGCAGCAGGGAACAACAAAGCTGTGAATCTTAAAATAATATGCAAAAAAAATACATGAACACAAAAAGTGTGGGCGTGATCATCAATGTTATGCACAGGTGATGTAGTAGTGGACTTGTACAGTTATTTATTGAGTAACTATAGTTCATGCTTTTTGTTCGCACCACCTGCTGCACAAGGCACATCAGTCAAGATGTGATCTGACTGTCAGGATAATGTTTTTTACCGGACAGATTAATTAGCATACACGGATGGCAGACAATATTTTTAGAATCAGGAGCATGCAGGTATATGGAAAAGTGAACAAAACTCAGGAAACAAAATGTCTGCCAAAGCCATCATATAACTCTCATCGTATAACATTCCATCTGTTTAAACATTTAGCAAGAATATAAATCCACTACCCAGACTCAATTAAAAGCTTTTATGTGTGACGTAAGGACTGAACACCACATCTCATAGCTGAAACCAACAACTTCCTGACCAGATGTGCTTCATGAGGAACTTTTCTTTTTTTCAGAAAAGTAATCATATATGTAATCAATATATGTGATAAAATCGTATATGTAATAAGTACATATATGTATATACACTACCATTCAAAAGTTTGGTGTCACCCAGACAATTTTGTGTTTTCCATGAAAAGTCACACTTTTATTTACCACCATAAGTTGTAAAATGAATAGAAAATATAGTCAAGACATTTTTCTGGCCATTTTGAGCATTTAATCGACCCCACAAATGTGATGCTCCAGAAACTCAATCTGCTCAAAGGAAGGTCAGTTTTATAGCTTCTCTAAAGAGCTCAACTGTTTTCAGCTGTGCTAACATGATTGTACAAGGGTTTTCTAATCATCCATTAGCCTTCTGAGGCAATGAGCAAACACATTGTACCATTAGAACACTGGAGTGAGAGTTGCTGGAAATGGGCCTCTATACACTTATGGAGATATTGCACCAAAAGCCAGACATTTGCAGCTAGAATAGTCATTTACCACATTAGCAATGTATAGAGTGGATTTCTGATTAGTTTAAAGTGATCTTCATTGAAAAGAACAGTGCTTTTCTTTCAAAAATAAGGAAATTTCAAAGGGACCCCAAACTTTGGACGGTAGTGTAAGTAATCATATATGTTTTGTAGCTTATGTTTTGGGCAGTCAAAACATAGAACTGGAGCTTTTACTTGTCCAGTGGGCTAGCAATGAATTTATGATTGGTCCACCCTGATACATTGCTGAGGTGTTAGTGAGGATACTTTTTGTTTTGAGTTATGGATGTGATTATGGAGATTATATAAAATGACAGACCCAAACATTACGAACTAGAAGGGCACTCGGTAGAGTGCATGCCTCTGCCAAGCCACATACAGTATTATCAAGATCAAAATCAAATCACTTGAACCTAGGATAATACTAAAGCTGTACACCAAATTTCATCCAAATCCGTTCACTACTTTTTGAGCCATGTTGGGAACAGACAAAAAAACAAAAAAATCCTGGATCTGTATACATATCTGGATTCTGGATCAACAGATATATTCCGAATTGCATCAAAATCTAATCAATTGTTCCTTGGCACATGGCTCACCTTTCCATCAAATTCCATTCAGTACTTTTTGAGTTGCATTGGGAAAACAAAAAAACAATCCTGGATCTGCATACATATCTGGATCCTGGATCTGCATACATATTTTGAATTGCATCAAAAGCTAAATCACTTGTTCCTTGGCCCATAGCCCACCTTTCCACCAAAACTGATCAAATTCCGTTCACTACTTTTTGAGTTACATTCGGGAAACACACAAAAAATCCTGAATCTGCATACTATCTGGATCCTGGATCCACATCTGGATTTGCATCAACATCTAATCAATTGTTCCTTGGCCCATGGCTCACCTTTCCACCAAATTCCATCCAAATCTGTTCAATACTTTTTGAGTTACGTTGGGAAAACACACAAAAAAAAATCCTGGATCTGTATACATATCTAGATCCTGGATCAACAGATATATTCCGAATTGCATCAAAATCTAATCAATTGTTCCTTGGCACATGGCTCACCTTTCCATCAAATTCCATTCAGTACTTTTTGAGTTGCATTGGGAAAACAAAAAAACAATCATGGATCTGCATACATATCTGGATCCTGGATCTGCATACATATTTTGAATTGCATCAAAAACTAAATCACTTGTTCCTTGGCCCATGGCCCACCTTTCCACCAAAACTGATCAAATTCTGTTCACTACTTTTTGAGTTACATTAGGAAAACACACAAAAAATCCTGAATCCGCACACTATCTGGATCCTGGATCCACATACATATCTGGATTTGCATCAATATCTAATCAATTGTTCCTTGGCCCATGGCTCACCTTTCCACCAAATTCCATCCAAATCTGTTCAATACTTTTTGAGTTACGTTGGGAAAACACAAAAAAATCCTGGATCCTCTTACATATCTGGATCCTGGATCAACACACACATTCCAATTTGCATCAAAAGCTACTTAATTGTTCCTTGGCCCATGACTCACCTTTCCACTAAATTTCATCCAAATCCATTCACTACTTTTTGAGTTATGTTGGGAAAAGACAAAAAAAACCACCCTCCAACAAAGTTAGTGGAGGTAATAAACAAAGAACGATCTTGGCCCAATTCCAGCCACTGATGACATTAAGTAAAATCAAGTCAAGTCAGTTTATTTGTATTGCACTTTTAACAACAGACCTTGTGGCAAAGCAGCTTTACAGAAAAATAAAGGCTTTAAACAATATCCCTAATAAAATTATTTATCCCTGAGTACATGGGTCTGTGGAATGCTCTTGGTGAAACTTACTTCTGCTCTGTTTGGAGGCGCCAGTTGTATTTGATGGGTAAATTGTACATTTGATGGTAAAATTGACCGTTGCATTGAAAGGTCCAGCTGTATTTTATTTCACTCAGAAACACTTAACAGGCTGTCTGATAATTAAAATAATAAAGTGTTCAATGTGAGCTATGTCTAGTCACTCTTGTTGTCTTAAACACTAGTACTAAAGCAAGCCAGAACCTCAGACATGACTAAAGCAATCACTTAAACACAAAATGACAAACTTTGGTCTGACAAACATTCGATGGATGTGCAGTTTTCTTTTCCAGTTAATCAGTACAACACAAACCTGTATGAGGTATGGCATAGTCATGAGTCAACATGGTATCAGCAAGCCTCAGGGATTTGACTACACAAAATGCCCTCTAACCAAATTCAAAACTATTTTCCCTCTACACTGTCAGAAATAGGGGTACAGTAGGAGTCCATTTCTGTCCACCAACGTACAATCTACACTAATGTATCCGCTGGGGCTCATTATTGGACCTCAAGGTAACTATGTGTACCTTTTCAGGGCCAAAAAGGTACATCCATGTTCCCAAGCAGTATATAAAGGGTACAAACAAGTACCTTCAAGGGTACTGATCCAGTGACAAGCCATTTTACCCCTAAAGGGACAATAATGTACTTTATTTTCTGAGAGTGTAGATCTCTTACTAGACTTGCATTATTTTGCCAAGATTGGACTTGGCCCAATGTTTAGTTTGTTAACTTTCATACTATGCAGTCCATCTAATCCATCAGCGTTTACTGAAAAATACATTAGCTCTGATCAATTCTACTATGATGTCCATCATATTTTGAGTCTTCTATCACAGGTTTTAATTTATTTATTAGTCAATGCAAATTACAAATTGTAACTGCACCTTAATAACGGATTATCATGCAGTCCTGTTTGTCATCTGGCCACACTGTGAATACTGATTAATATTTATATAAAAACATTCAAATAAGTCTGGACTTGGCATCCATTAAGAATTTTAGAAGACGACTGCTGGTTTAGAATGGAAATTCAATGCTTTATAATAGTAAAGTCAAACCTAATACTATGTTTTTGTCTCTCATTGTTTTCAGCTTGTCTATTAATGCCAGAATAGGTTAATAATGCTTTCACACATGCTGCATTTAGTCTGCTTGAATTGACCTCTGGTCCATTTCCAGTTGAATTGCTGTGTGGTTTCATTGCCGTTAGAAAGCAATTCAACTCTGAATCGACCTGATTGCAGAAAGTGAATCAAACATGCCATGTATTTTGGGTTGCAAGCTGTTAAACTGAGCTGCAAGGCAAAAACCGAGCCAAAGGACAGAGCTGCAGAAATGCGATGTGTTCTGAAGATGTGGCTCGACAAACAAAATAAGAAAAATCCTGGATGCAATACACAAAATGTTTAAAATGGTTAGTAGCTCATCTAGCCAACAGGTGATGAGCTTATGCCATCCGTCGTCAGTCGTCTGTCTGGCATCATCCACATTTCACAAAAATCGCTTCTTCTCTCTCAATTCTTCACCGATTTTTATTCTTTTTGGCAGGAAGGTAGGTCTGCCTGGGGTGCATATAGCTTCTACCCTAATTTGCATAATTGCAATTAACCCTCTGGGGTCGAGAGCTTCGCCGGCGAAGCTCGGCAGGTTTAAAATAAGTAGGTCATATATTTAGATAAATATCTTCACAAATTTTTCATCATACAAGCATGATAAACATATTGACAGAAACTTTATACTTTACTCTATGTGCCCACTGCCAAATATTATTATAGTTTTTAAATGACCTAAATTAGATGAAACATAAGACTTGTCACGTTATTCAGTCACACTGGAGTCAGAGCGCTGAGCGCCCACTTACACATTCATAAAAGATTATTCACATGGTAACGACATGATAATCACTTTCTCTCTTTCTGTTTCGATTGGTGTCTCTCAGGAACGCCCACCGTAAACAGGATAAAATCTATCAGACAAATAGTTTAGGCTATTTGGAGGTAAAACTTGTTACAGGATGGCACACCGATTTTATGTGCTTCGGATGATTCAGGACAGCAATTCAATTCATGATTCATTTCATGATTCAAGGCAGTGATTCAATTTCAGGACAGCAAATCAATTCATGATTCATTTTATGATTCAGGACAGCAATTCAGTTCAATCTTGAGAACAGCGACACTCATAAGTGGTGCCTTTTTTTTTTACATTTATTTTTTACTTTGACTCGATCCAGCCAAAGATCAACTGGAGTAAGTGTAAATATTTCTTCTGTTTCTTATGAGCAGATCAGTTGATATACGTGCGCTGTAGTGCATACACAGGAAAAATGACTGAGCAATTTTTCCAGACTTAAAAGTATTTTCCTCAAAATAGTTAATTTTGCTTGATTTTGAGTTTAGAGAGCAAAATTTGGACTTAGGCCCACTTTACACGGGGACGGTCTGAAACAAAAATGCAAAAGTCCGTTTTCGTTCTCACTTTTTTCCACGTCTACACGACCGTTTTCAAGGAGGAAATCTGCGTCTATACGGTGACGCATAAATGTGTGGAATTCAATTGGATGTGCATGCCAGGCGGCTAGGTGGTGCTGTGAAAGACCTCCGCTATGTCTGCACGCATGCGCAACGTCTTCCGTCTTGTCTGATCTGCACATCTGCGCCGCGAAAACTTTGACTACTCTGGCTATGGTAAGTAAGAAAGTAAGTAAAAAAGTAAGAGCATACTATACCCGCCTCTGTTCATTAACGGTATATGTGCAGATTCGGTATAGATGTTCGAAGGACTCCTGGATGTTTATTAAAGCTGCCAGAGCAGCTTGAAGGTCCGTTGGATCGATGTAATCAGACATGCTCTTACTTTTTTTACTTACTTTCTTACTTCCCGGGCTGGCATGTACAGTATATGACATATGTATGACGTAAACGCGTACCCGACGTGAGCAGATCCGAGCAGAGTTTCGCGTATTGGGTAGTTTAGATGGATATGCAATGGGGGCTGTTTTTAACTTATCCACTCTGGAAGGCGTTTTCAATTTTTTCCGTTTTTCAGCCTCGGAAACGCCGTCCCCATGTAGACAAAAGGTACTTCCGATAAAATATTTAGTCGTTTTTACCCGACAGCATCCTCGTGTAAACGGGCCTTTAGAGCGATAGCAAAATTACAGAGCAATTGTGTAACAGAGTAACAGAGTTGGTTGTGGCTCTGAATTTCGTAAAATAGCACAAGAGTTAATTTCAAGACACACTGAATAGAGTCAAATACCAAAACAAAGTCAAATACCAGATAAATTAAGCTGTTGTAAAAAAGCAGTTTTAGAACTGTGCTGGAATGTGTGGGGAAAAAAAACAAAACCTGTGACCTTACCCACTGGGACTTGACCTGATGGGATTAAGAGTTGGCAGTGGGAAGGGTTTCCACTCTTCTCATTGAATTAATGGACATTTTTTAAACTTCTCATTGAATACCCGTCCCACTGCCAACCCTTTATCCCAAAATGAGAGGACATAAATTTTTTTGATGACCAGTTAATTGTCCAAATCAGTGGAGCAGATTTAAGGTTTTGTGCTTGATACATTCCTAAGACTGAACAGAAATCACCTCAGATTTCTAAAACAGTTCATCACAATGGGTACGATCATGTTTTTTTCACACATTCCAACACAGTTCTAAAACTGCTTTTTATAACATCTTCATTTATCTGTTATTTTTTTTAAAAGTACAATCATGGGGGCATCGTGGCTCAGGTGGATGGGGCGCCATACCATGGATCTGGGGACCCGGGTTCGATTCCGGCCCGAGGTCATTTCCTGATCCCTCCCCGTCTCTCTCTCCCGCTCATTTCCTGTCTCTACACTGTCCTATCCAATAAAGGTGCAAAAAGCCCCCCCCCCCCCCCCAAAAAAAAAAGTACAATCATGACATACAGACTACACAGATATTATTGTAGCTGAACTTGTACTGAATACAAAAAAGTCATGTGACTTTGAAAATACTGCTTAGATTTGTTGAAACTGACAACAAAATCAGAGCATGCCAAAATCATTAGAGTGCCAGAAAATACCCTCAGACCCCAGAGGGTTAATAATGAGGATATGGTGTAATTAAGCCCTAACGAGCAGTTTCCACACAAATCCCTTCTTGTCCCTCAATTCTTCACCAATTTTGATTCTTTCTGGCATGAAGGTAGGGGTACCTAGGGTACATATAACTTCTACCCAGATTTGCTTAATTACAATTATTAATGAAGTTATGGACTAATTAAGCCTTAATGAGCAGTTCAACAAAAATCACTTCTTCTCAGCCAATTCCTCACTGTTTTGGATTATTTCTGGTAAATAGGTCGGTATTCCTAGGGTGTATATCGGTTCTATATATAGCTTGTATATAGTGTATATAGCTTGCAACATTTATTGTGCAAGGTGGCCCACTTTAGATCATTCCTTCTGGACTAGACGGGGCCGGAGTGAGCTACACCGTCATTGATGGTTTTGTTTATTTATATAATTATCCAGTTATTTATCAAGTGCTTGCTACATGTTCTCCATACTCAAGTGATTTTTTGTGTGCTTTTACATTGTCTGACCAGTGACTCCAAGTTTAATGAATAAGTTTTCAGGCCTACATGCCCATTAGCCAACTTTATGTTTGGCTTTTTGGTTAATTTAATTGTGTATGGTGTGAAACTAGCCAGTTTTGTCAGCCAGGGATCAGTACACCAGGGCCTCCGCCTTTGGCTGCCACCTGATCCACATTGCACCGGACCCTTACGGCACCTCCTGCAGGTGGTGGGTCCACAGGAGAGTGGTTCTGTGTTGTTCATTCGGGCTGAGCCCAGCTGGGCCCCACGGACATAGGCCCGGCCACCAGGCGTTCACCGATGAGCCCCTCCCCTAGGCCTGGCTCTAGGGTGGGGCCCTGGTATCCCTGGTCTGGGTGAGGGTATTCAGATACCTGTTTTTCCTTTCATAAGGGTCATATGTGTATATTTACATCTCTCAGCTGGCCTGGGAATGCCTCGGTATTCCCCCGGAAGAGCTGGTGGAGGTGGCCAGGGAGAGGGAAGTCTGGGCTGCTCTACTTAGGCTGCTATCCCCGCGACCCGGATCCGGATAAGCGGTAGAAGATGGATGGATGGATGGATGGATGGATGGTGTGAAACTAAACCAAACAAACCAAAACTGCTCATTTTGTTCTGATTTGGATTCAGCAAACGGGCTAATAACTGTGCTATGTAGATCAAAGAATGCCTTCAAAGCTTAAAGGAACTGTTTCAATTATAAAGCTTTGGAAGAAATAATAGAGCTTTTTTTCTTTCTTTCTTTTACTGCACACAATGTGCCTCCTGGATCATTGCTTCCTACTCCATCACTGCCACTATCCATACTCATCCTCAAACTGATGAGCCCAATACGGCCTCAGAGGATCATTAAAGCATTGCACAGTTTAGTAGGTCATTCGGTTAATTAATAATTCAAGTAAGTTGTTGCTTAATTGGCTGATTTGATGTATTAACTAATTTACAAGCCTTATATTAAAGTAAACTAGGTGTGTCAAAACCACATGGGCTATAATTATACAGTAGAATATACAGTACAACCCAATATCTACATAAACTCTGGTTGAACTTCTTCCCTTTCCTACCTCCCCGACCTACCGCAGCAAACATTCATAACCAAACTTCTCCATAATTCTCGATCATCCATTACACTTGATAAATCCTTTTTGTCTAGGTGTGTGTCATCAACTATTTGGTCAATAAAAGTGCATGCTGGACGCCCACAACTGCGTTTGCCATGGGTAGGTTCCCAGAAGATAACTTTATTGACAACTTCATTTTTACTTCTCCAGTGGTGTCCCGAGAAACGCAACCACCTCTTGGCTATTGTTGTTGATATTTACTTCAGACTTCCATGCAGGTCCTTGTTTGTCATGTCCTGCTGCCAGGTTATATTTTGAGCAGCCTGGAGCATCTTAGTGTAGATTCCATCCAGCTTCTTAGTCACGTCCTTGGTCAAGGTTCAAGAACTCAAAGTGAATTAGAAGAAGAATCTGTCAGGGGTTGCAACTCCTTCTGAAACTTAATGCTTCTCAGCTAACTTGAGATTGAATGCCTGTCCATTGTCAGGATTTTGATTCTCTGTACAGCCATAAATGTTTTCTGTACCATAACATTGGTTTGTTGATAAATGCCGCAGCAACTACTACTCCCACCCATAAAATATTATGATTTTTTTATTGAGGTTTGCTCCTTTAGATTCACGGTGTTTAGTTCCAAACAGGGGTACCTCATTAAGGATGTAGCTGATCACCATGCACAGTGAACTAAGGTGTGGAGAGGATTGGAGCTTGCCAAATGACTTAGTCAGCAACACACCACCCCTGGCTCCCGAGGTACAAGTAGAACTGATATGCAACTGACACCATCAAAGGTTTGCTTATTATTTGGGGGAAGCCATGGCCTAATGGTTAGAGAAGCAGCTCTGGGACTAAAAGGTTGCCAGTTTGATTCCCTGGACTAGCAGGAATGGCTGAAGTGCCCTTGAGCAAGCCACCTAACCCCCAACTGCTCCCCAGCCTGCTCTGGTTATGTTGTACATCACTCTGGGTAAAAGCGTCTGCTAAATTCTATTAATGTAGTGTAATATTCTTCTGGTACAAAATTTGCGTCACACATCCCTGCTTATTTTTGCCAGCCAACACCACCCTTGACTCCCGAGGTCAAGTAGAAGTGATACAAACAAGCATTTTCAGCTCGCTTTCCTGTTCATGTTGGAGTAAAGCTTGCATATTTAATTACAAACCTCAAAGTCTGTATGTTAGCATATGTTTGTATATTTAATTACAAACCTCAAAAAAACCCACAAACTTTTTGCCTATACAGCAGGGCCGGATCCAGCTCTCACTAACAGGGTGGACCAGGAAAAGTTTTGATTTTTTTTTTTTGGGGGGGACATAAAAGTCATATATGACTTTTTTCTCTCTCTTCCTCTCTCGTACCCTCGGGTGGGTGGGCCAGCCTTGTGATTGGGTGGGCCAGCCCCCCATTCTCTCATACTGTCGAGTTTAGTTCTGCGTGTGTTTTTTTAGTATATTGGGCCACGTCCAGGCAGTTTCCAGATAAATATGATCAATAAGTTTAGCTGTTGTGTATGAACAACTGTGGAGGAGTGGCAGAGAACAAGTGGGTAATGAGTGAGTTGTTTCACCTGTATCTGGTTAAATATGAACTTTACTAATAATCTGTGTGTTTCTTGTGGTGAACAACCGTCAAAGTCCTGAAAAGTGCACTGGTATAATTTAAGGACTTCCTCTTCCAAAGATTACCTTTTGTGTTCTCATTTACTTTGCTGCCTATACTGCAAAAAAATTGAAAACTGAATTTGAGGAGAAAATTATCTTGCTGCATGGACAGATATTTTTACTTGATAAGACATCTTAGAATAAATTGATTGCAATCTAGAACTCATCTCATCTCCTCTAGCCGCTTTATCCTGTTCTACAGGGTCGCAGGCAAGCTGGAGCCTATCCCAGCTGACTACGGGCGAAAGGCAGGGTACACCCTGGACAAGTCACCAGGTCATTGCAGGGCTGACACATAGACAACCATTCACACCTACGGTCAATTTAGAGTCACCAGTTAACCTAACCTGCATGTCTTTGGACTGTGGGGGAAACCGGAGCACCCAGAGGAAACCCACGCGGACACGGGGAGAACATGCAAACTCCACACAGAAAGGCCCTCGCCGGCCACGGGGCTCGAACCCGGACCTTCTTGCTGTGAGGCGACAGCGCTAACCACTACACCACCATGCCGCCGCAATCTAGAACTAGGTTTAATAATCTCAGAATTGGTGTCTTGTATTCTTTTAATAGGAAATGCTAGATTTTTTCAACTATTTTCAAGATATTTTCACTTGCTAAGATATCATTTTTTGCAGTGTACCAGGTTTTACAGCAGAGTTTTATCATTGTATCTTTTTGGTTCAAATTAAATCATTAACACAGCACTTAAGTTGGTTTCAATGCTGAAAGAACATATCAGTGCAATGGGAGTACCTGAGGTAAATCCCCCTGACATTTATAGAAAGCTTATTAGCATTTACAGGGCATCAAAAATAAACTGGTCAGCTGGACAAGTTACCGGAAGTGTATGGAGGAAATGCTATGTAAGGACCGTTTTCTACCTGAGGCTGATTGCCCAGAGCAGACAGCAGGTAGGCGGCTGAATAAGGAAGGCAGGGTGAAGAGTGACCGGACTGAACGAGTAGGCAGATATGAAGTGAGGAGAGAGTGAATGAGGAGGTGGAGGATGAATAAATAAAAAGATGACAAGAAGACAGAGTATTCTGACATGCTGTCAAGGCAACAGGAACAGTGGTAGCCACTCAATGATGCCAGGTCCTCTCTGCACTCTGGGTCATCTCTTACACCCATCTCTGCTGATATACCAAAAACTTAATAATAACAACTATAAAACCCCATACAGTACCAGTCAAAAGTTTGGTTATGTTTACTCATTCATAGTAATAAGTAAGTGGGTCCAAACTTTTGACTGGGACTGTATGTATATGGCTTTGATATATTATGGCAGGGGTTTGCAAGCTTTTTTTTTTTTTTTTGGAGCCAGGGACTCCATAGCAGTAAATAATTTCACTGTACCTCTCAAGATAGATCTATTTTATGACATGACTCAAATATTACACTCATTATTGAAATGTTTGCAGTAAAATTCTGGCTATTTATTGGAGACATACGTAGAGCTTTTGTATTCCTGAACATTGTCCAAAATACTCAAGTATCCCTATATGCTGATGACACAGTCCTGTACTATTTTTCCTCTTCATTTGCTGACATTGAAGATAAGCTTAATGACGATCTCAAAATGGTTGGTGATTGGTTTGAGTTCAATCATTTAACTTTCAATACATCCAAAACTAAAGCCATGCTGTCTGCTCACACTGAAAAACCGATTACCAAAATTACTAAACGCCTTGGTCTTCTGAAGCAAATTAAACGTCTTTTACCTAAATTTGCTAGATTGTTCTACAGGGCTCGAAATTTGCGGTGGTCCGGTCACCCGAGGCGACTTAATTTGTCATTTGGCGGGTAATTCCTGTCATTAGGCAGCCCGCCTGGCTAGTTGAAAATAAAAAATATATATGAAGCGAAGATTCAGACTAGGGCTGTGCGATATATCGAATATACTCGATATATCTCCGAAAATTCTGTGTGAGATACATATAATTATTATATCATAACTATCGAGTATTTTATGGTCATCTGCCGACTTGCGTTTGTTTCGTGTTTGTTTAAAACCTTTTCCGGTGGTTTTCTCCCTGTCCCTCAGGAAGTAACGTGAGAAGCTGCCTAAGGGTAAAAAAACAATAACGTCACGCACTCGCCAACCAATCCCGGGCAACATCTAGGTGCTGAAAGGAACTTGCGGGAAGATTTCCTAGTTTCGGTTTACAGCGCTGACTCAGTTCGTGCAATCGCTGGTGTTGCATCGGCTACCATGTAAGTTCTGTCAATTTCAGCGACAAATTAAAAATGGAAGCGGACGAATTGGTTCCTAAAAGAACTAGTAAGGGGTCAGTCATCTGGCAATTTTTTGGATATCACGAGGAGGACGTGGAACAGCAAATGCCAGCTTGTAAAGTGTGCGAAAAAAAACAGTATCAAAATACTCGGGTCTTGAAATAAATGCACATTAGTCATGAACAATGGTAACTACTCTCTTTTGTGTTATTTTTGACAGAAGTAAAATTCATACATGAACAAATTTTGGCGAGTTGATTTTCTGTTTGGCGAGTTACTTTGGAAGGTAACTAGTCCGGCTGGCTGGTGAAAAAATATATGAATTTCGAGCGCTGTTCTACTTCAATACCTTAGTTCTACCGCTCTTTGATTATGGTGATATTGTGTGGGGAGATAAAGACAACATCACGCTGATGCAATCACTTCAAATTCTGCACAACGAAGCCGCCAAGATTATCTTGGATCGCCCCTTAGGATACAGTCCTCAGCAATTGATACACATAAGGAACTCAACTGGAAAGAACTCACTCAACGCAGACTCTATCACTGATGTCTCCACATCTTCAAATGAAAGAACAACTTGTAGTTGAATGAACATGGCTATGACACAAGACATGGAAGCAAGTTTCGTCTACCAGCTGCAAAAATGAATTGGGGAAAACAAAGGATACTGTATCAAGCCATCAAAGAATGGAATGACTGAAGTGACGATATTAAACAGTGCTCTAAGATTTCCCAGTTTAAATCTGAATTCTTTTAAAGTCTTTCAATTCAAATTTTTACATTCTTACATTATTATAATGTTAATTTTTAGCAATTTGTTTCAATTAGTTTAAATATTTAGTTTTTAAGCCTTCTCAATCTCGTAACATGTAATTAGTTTTTACAGGACCTTCTTAAAAATCACTTTGGTGAAGAAGCATCCTGTTAAAATATCATTTAACAAGATCAACTGTGAGCTACTGCTTGCTTGCGTATCCCCCCCACTCTCGCTTACAGTGGGGCAAAAAAGTATTTAGTCAGCCACCAATTATGCAAGTTCTCCCACTTAAAAAGATGAGAGAGGCCTGTAATTTTCATCATAGGTACACTTCAACTATGAGAGACAGAATGGGGGGAAAGAATCCAGGAAATCACATTGTAGGATTTTTAATGAATTAATTGGTAAATTCCTTGGTAAAATAAGTATTTGGTCACCTACAAACAAGCAAGATTTCTGGCTCTCACAGACCTGTAACTTCTTCTTTAAGAGGCTCCTCTGTCCTCCACTCGTTACCTGTATTAATGGCACCTGTTTGAACTCGTTATCAGTATAAAAGACACCTGTCCACAACCTCAAACAGTCACACTCCAAACTCCACTATGGCCAAGACCAAAGAGCTGTCAAAGGACACCAGAAACAAAATTGTAGACCTGCACCAGACTGGGAAGACTGAATCTGCAATAGGTAAGCAGCTTGGTGTGAAGAAATCAACTGTGGGAGCAATTATTAGAAAATGAAAGACATACAAAACCACTGATAATCTCCCTCGATCTGGGGCTCCACGCAAGATCTCACTCCATGGGGTCAAAATGATCACAAGAACGGTGAACAAAAATCCCAGAACCACACGGGGGGACCTAGTGAATGACCTGCAGAGAGTTGGGACCAAAGTAACAAAAGCTATCATCAGTAACACACTACACCGCCAGGGACTCAAATCCTGCAGTGCCAGACGTGTCCCCTGCTTAAGCCACTACATGTCCAGGCCCGTCTGAAGTTTGCTGGAGAGCATTTGGATGATCCAGAAGAGGATTGGGAGAATGTCATATGGTCAGATGAAACCAAAATAGAACTTTTTGGTAAAAACTCAACTTGTCGTGTTTGGAGGAGAAAGAATGCTGAGTTGCATCCAAAGATCACCATACCTACTGTGAAGCATGGGGGTGGAAACATCATGCTTTGGGGCTGTTTTTCTGCAAAGGGACCAGGACGACTGATCCGTGTAAAGGAAATAATGAATGGGGCCATGTATCGTGAGATTTTGAGTGAAAACCTCCTTCCATCAGCAAGGGCATTGAAGATGAAACGTGGCTGGGTCTTTCAGCATGACAATGATCCCAAACACACCACCCGGGCAACGAAGGAGTGGCTTCGTAAGAAGCATTTCAAGGTCCTGGAGTGGCCTAGCCAGTCTCCAGATCTCAACCCCATAGAAAATGTTTGGAGGGAGTTGAAAGTCCGTGTTGCCCAGCGACAGCCCCAAAACATCACTGCTCTAGAGGAGATCTGCATGGAGGAATGGGCCAAAATACCAGCAACAGTGTGTGAAAACCTTGTGAAGACTTACAGAAAACATTTGACCTCTGTCATTGCCAACAAAGGGTATATAACAAAGTATTGAGATGAACTTTTGTTATTGACCAAATACTTATTTTCCACCATAATTTGCAAATAAATTCTTTAAAAATCAGACAATGTGATTTTCTGGATTTTTTTTTCTCATTTTGTCTCTCATAGTTGAGGTATACCTATGATGAAAATTACAAGCCTCTCTCATCTTAAGTGGGAGAACTTGCACAATTGGTGACTGACTAAATACTTTTTTGCCCCACTGTATATCAGAATGCAAGCAATCGAAGGAATGGGGCACTTATTATGAATGTTGACTTCAACAAATAATGAACCCTGAAACAAGTAAGTAAAGAGCAGTGTCTCTCCCCAGGGATTTGAAATAGCATCCTGGGAAACTGTCATTTTGAAATAGCATTTTGCTTCTTGAAATAGCATCAAAATCCACCCTATATGTTTCGTAAATACATTCAGTCGGTAAACAGGAAGTTGATGTGCGACAGACCTGAAAACGGTAGACATGGTATAGAACCCCAAGCTGAAGCTCAGTACCAAATATCAAGCAGTTGTGATTTGTAATTGCTGAGAAAAGTGTTACGAAAATGTTGTAAATCCACCCTATATGTTTTGTAAATACATTCAGTCGGTAAACAGGAAGTCGATGTGCGACAGACCTGAAAATGGTATACACGGTATAGAACCCCAAGCTGAAGCTCAATACCAAATATCAAGCAGTTGTGATTTGTAATTGCTGAGAAAAGTGTTACGAAAATTTTGTAAATCCACACTATATGTTTCGTAAATACATTCAGTCGGTAAACAGGAAGTTGATGTGCGACAGACCTGAAAATGGTATACATGGTATAGAACCCAAAGCTGAAGCTTGGTACCAAATATCAAGCAGTTGTGATTTGTAGTTGCTGAGAAAAATGTTACAAAAATTTTGTAAATCCACACTATATGTTTTGTAAATACATTAAATCAGTAAACAGGAAGTCGATGTGGGACAGACCTGAAAATAGTATACACGGTAAAGTGGCTATGATTTGTGGTTGCTGAGAAAAAGGGTGTTTCAGATGGATGGAGATATACGAACAGACGGACAGAGGTAAACTAAAATAAATAAAAAATAAACTTTCCACCCACAGAACATATTATGTCCACATGGACATTATCCCTAGGCTACTTATTGTACTGACCAGACAACAAGCTAATAACTCATCATAGTGGGTTCTGATTTACAGCCATGTAACAAAATAAAAAATTTAAGCTTCACTTAAAGGCTAAGCTTCATAGACCCCTGTGTATATTTATTTCCAAGATGTCTATAAATGCCACTGAGCACTGCAGCAACAGTGCAAGTATCCAGTTCCATCCAACGTTGGCCATTAGTTGCAGATTTTTCAACTGGTGTCTTTTACATTTCCATATCCTAATGCTTAATCTAATGCTTATTACCAAGGATCACCATGGAAACCAATACAAATATACGAAGCAAACAGACTAAAGAGTGGAAATGTCGAACTTTCCATGGTTGCTCATAGTTTGGGAGATTAAAAATAGGCTGCCAATTTGATCAATGTTAAGTCAGGATACACTTCTCTGACAGCTTCGCTGGGATCATCAGAAGACCTGAGGAAGAAGTCTATTTCCATGATTGCTTACAGTCTGCATAGTTAACGGGATGATAAATTCAAACTTTTCCAACTGTTTGATTTCTTCTATGGCTTAGTTTTGTATGTAAAAGTGAAAATATTTATTCTCAGAATATTTTTTTCTCTTTTGCTAGTGTGCTTTTTATTTCAACTTCAGGGCATTCTTGGGTTTCACGTGACGTCACATCCGCCTCATTAGTTATTCAGAACTTTAGCTGGTGGTCTACCAAAGCTCAGCTGACAAAGCGTTTATACGGAGAAGGTGCATTGCTCGAATGAAAAAATGCCTTATGCTTGCATTGTTTTAGGTTGTTTGAATCAATCAAACCATGAAACTAATAAAAAGTTTCTTCAGGGTTCCCCGTGAACTAATAAAAAAGGGTGAGCGAACACAGGATTTCACAAAAAGACGTCGAGAAAGGTGGCTTTTGAACCTCTCACTGAAATCGAAGGGAGCCGAGTCGAAGCGTGCTCGAGTTTGCAGTGATCGCTTGGTGAAAGGTTTGTATTTCCCTCCCAGCTACGTCCTTAGTGTTTTCCAAGTACTCTTCTTGCTGTGTGTCGTTATTTTACGCTACTTTTTTTTTTTTTAGTCATGAAGCGCTAAAGTCCCCAGCTGTTTCTTTGTTTCCTCCTCACAAAGTTCATATGCATGAAGGTCGCGACAAAATTCTTCCCCAGCTGTACAGTTACAATGCGCCGTGATCACTTCTTCTCCGTCTTGTTTAACTAAGATCCAGGTCTTTAAAGGGGTTTCTGATGCTCTTTGTGAATGATTTGCCTGAGAGATAAGAGCCAACACAAGTGAGAATCAAACGAACTGTTGTTTGTTTACACTTCAACTTGCAGCGCTTCGTTGTAAAGACACAAACGAAAAGCTTAAAAAAAAGCATACCTACACAGGCAAAAACAATACAGGATTCGTTCGGCAGCGACTTGATACCGAGGTCCTTTACCCAGCCACATACAAAACAGTTGTAAGCCTCCATACTCTTCCATGCTTCCATCTGTTTTGCGGTGTAGAAGGACGTCTGCAACACCAGATAGTTCGAGATGTCGGGGAACTCGACTGAAGGGTAGTTTTCGAGATCGTATGACAAATCCTTTTTTCCCAGACTGTAGGGGTCGATTCCATTGCACATAGCAATCTTCTGAATATATCTAAAGCCAGCAGTGGCTTCTAGATTACGAGCGTACTCTGATAAGTTATCGCTAGTTGTTTGCACTACGGCAGCCATTTTGGTTTGCTTGACCACCAACCGTTTTACCGTAAATGAAATTGCTAAGAAAAGTAACATGACAGAAACCCAAAAATATACAGAGAGGATATTACATGGTTGCATGAAGATATGAAGTTTATCTTCAAGTGCTGAATGTATATATCAGGAGTAAGTGAAGCAAATGAGTGAAATATTTTCAGCAAGAGAAAATAAACTTCATATCTTCGCACCAGGGCGGCACGGTGGTGTAGTGGTTAGCGCTGTCGCCTCACAGCAAGAAGGTCCGGGTTCGATCCCCGTGGCCGGTGAGGGCCTTTCTGTGTGGAGTTTGCATGTTCTCCCCGTGTCCGCGTGGGTTTCCTCCGGGTGCTCCGGTTTCCCCCACAGTCCAAAGACATGCAGGTTAGGTTAACTGGTGACTCTAAATTGACCGTAGGTGTGAATGTGAGTGTGAATGGTTGTCTGTGTCTATGTGTCAGCCCTGTGATGACCTGGCGACTTGTCCAGGGTGTACCCCGCCTTTCGCCCGTAGTCAGCTGGGATAGGCTCCAGCTTGCCTGCGACCCTGTAGGACAGGATAAAGCAGCTAGAGATGATGAGATGAGATCTTCGCACCACCATGTAATGTTCTTTATATTATATGGACGCATCCACCCAAAAAAATATGCAAGTTAATCAAAAGAATTTAAACTTCGAACTGGTTCGCCATTTTTACAACGCACATCCAGTCAGCGGGAAAACACTGGGAGTGACGTCATCGGAGTGAAATATGGTGAATTATTATACATACAGGACACTTTTTCGATGGAACAAAAACATGTATTCTGTTCCCTTCTAGCAGGTTTATTGATGGCATGCAATATTGTTATCATATCGCTTATCCTCCGTGTATTATGCCACTCTCCCCAATGAAGAAAGAGCATGCAATATTGTTACAATATTGCACGTTGTCAAGACAACACGATGTCACACTTCGGAGCTCATGCGAAGATCCAGTGACAAAACTTTTCTGCTGTGCATGCACAGAATCATTTCTTTGTCCACCGAGAAAGAGAGAAGACGAGGTTAATCCAGTGCTACTGCTAGGTTTAAGCACTAAATAAATAAACTGAAAACTGAAACTGAAGACGCGCTGAACACCCAAAGGGCTACCAAAACTTCATTAGATATTCTTCACACAGATTTACAAGAGAAAAACATACCAACAGACATTGAAAAACTGGAAAAGAGACATGTCGGAGATGTAAAACTTCTGCACTAGTGAGTGACTGTGACAGTTTGTAAACAAACATGGCCGCCAGGTTTGCTTCGTTAAAAGCAGAAGATTTTGAGAGAATTTTGGCTGCCAGGTTGTTCCGTTGTGTGTAGTTGTCGATGTTGATTTTAAAAGTAATAATGATAATATTCAGCTTGACTGCACTAGCATTGGCCTTTGCTAACACTACACCAGCTGGAAGGTGACTGCACTGCCGTGCTAACAGCATCAAGTCGCGGGTAAGCTAGCGTTGGCCTTTGAGAATGCTGCTATGAAAAGAGTGTATAATAATAATAATAATAATAATAATATTGGCTGCCTTTTTTGTGGTATATCAGATATATTCCATTCAGCTACTCATCCAGTATCACGCTAGCTGAATGGAATATATCTGATATACCACAAAAAAAGCCAGCTAATATTATTTAAATATGTCACTCAGATCCACGATATATTTCGAATGAAAAATGCGAGTTTTTCAGCACAAGAAGATAAACTTCATATCTTCAAGCCAACGAGTGATTTTCTTTTTATTATATAGACACACAAACAAAAAGTACCCAAATTTATCAAAACAATTCCTCGATATCCTCACGAGTGACATATAGAGGTTTATGTCACGGTTTTGGTTCTCCATGTCCTGGGTGGAGCTCATATGTAAAATACGAGTGACGTATTTCCCAGTAAAACACTAGTGTCCATATAATACATTTGTATATACCGTCTATATTTGCTATATTATTCAACCGTACTAACAAATGCTAAGTTGACAAAATATACTTATGGGAAAGTCTGTGATTGTGAGAAATGTAAATATTATGGCTAAATTAAATTATTGGATGAAATGTTACAGCTTATGCGAATTACCACTCAAAAATACATCAACTGTCAAAGTAAATGGAGTCAAGGTGTTTATCTTTTCAGTCAAACTGACACTCTTAACCCATCCTCCAACCCAACAATGGCTTAAATTCAGTATAGAAACAGGAACAACATCAACAACAAGTGCATTATTCTCAACATGTTGAAAGCCCAATGCTAAGCCGTCTTTACTCTCTGGAACAGTCAGCCATTACATAGTCCAAGGTGATATTACGCAAACGCCTTAAAAAGTATCCGCTGCCATGACGAACACAGCTAAATTAAGAGATGCCGTGGGTGTTATTAGAATGCACTTTCATTCAGAGTCTCAAACAAGAATTAGCTGTAATAATAGCAAAGTTAAAATCAAAGGATTTCAATGATTATTTAAGAGCCAGAATTCATTACTAGTAAAGCTGTAGACTTTATCATATTTATGAATAAAGGCAGTTATGTTTCAATCTCTAAAAAAAAAACCTAAAGCTGCAGGGACTTTGACTTTGTGTTAAAAATAAAATAACCATTATTATTTAGTCAGGGGGGAATTACTCTAAAACACTGTGTTCAGTGAAGTCACTCTGCCAATCCCATAACAGTAATTCACAATAATTCACTATCCAGGTCAGAATTAGCCAGAGGTTTTGGGTGCACACATCATATGTCATTATGGTTACGTCATACATCGCTGCCCAAGATAGTCTGACTGCTATAATTGCTACCATATAAACAGACACGTTATCAGATGAGCCTGAACATGTTAGAGACCCCAAACATCCCCTGATGGTAGCTCTTGTTACAATATGTACTTCCACAAGTTGCGATAAAATAAACTGAGGATATTACACGGTGGTGTGAAGATATGAAGTTTATCTTCGAGTGGTGAATGTATATTTCATGAGTGAGTGAAATCTCATCTCATCTCATTATCTCTAGCCGCTTTACCCTGTTCTACAGGGTCGCAGGCAAGCTGGAGCCTATCCCAGCTGACTACGGGCGAAAGGCGGGGTACACCCTGGACAAGTCGCCAGGTCATCACAGGGCTGACACATAGACACAGACAACCATTCACACTCACATTCACACCTACGCTCAATTTAGAGTCACCAGTTAACCTAACCTGCATGTCTTTGGACTGTGGGGGAAACCGGAGCACCCGGAGGAAACCCACGTGGACACGGGGAGAACATGCAAACTCCACACAGAAAGGCCCTCGCCGGCCACGGGGCTCGAACCCAGACCTTCTTGCTGTGAGGCAACAGCGCTAACCACTACACCACCGTGCCGCCCCGTGAGTGAAATGGACAAGTGAAATATTTTTCAACACAAGAAGATGTAAGGCTCTTTATATCATATGGACACATCCACGAAGCTAATCAAAGGAATTTTTAACCAGCTCGCCATTTTGACAACATGCATCTAGTCAGTGGGAAAACACTGGGAGTGACATCGTCGGAGTGAAATATTGGGAGTTATTATACATACAGGACACTTTTTCGATGGAATAAAAACGTGTTCTACTCCCTTCTAGCGGGTTTCATTTATTTGGTTTGATACCAAGCAATATCATTAGTGTATTGCTTATCCTACACTACCATTCAAAAGTTTGGGGTCACTTTGAAATGTCCTTATTTTTGAAAGAAAAGCACTGTTCTTTTCAATGAAGATCACTTTAAACTAATCAGAAATCCACTCTATACATTGCTAATGTGGTAAATGACTATTCTAGCTGCAAATGTGTGGTTTTTGGTGCAATATCTCCATAGGTGTATAGAGGCCCATTTCCAGCAACTCTCACTCCAGTGTTCTAATGGTACAATGTGTTTGCTCATTGCCTCAGAAGGCTAATGGATGATTAGAAAACCCTTGTACAATCATGTTAGCACAGCTGAAAACAGTTGAGCTCTTTAGAGAAGCTATAAAACTGACCTTCCTTTGAGCAGATTGAGTTTCTGGAGCATCACATTTGTGGGGTCGATTAAATGCTCAAAACGGCCAGAAAAATGTCTTGACTATATTTTCTATTCATTTTACAACTTATGGTGGTAAATAAAAGTGTGACTTTTCATGGAAAACACAAAATTGTCCGGGTGACCCCAAACTTTTGAACGGTAGTGTACATGTATTATGTCACTCTACCCAATGGAGAATGAGCGTTGAATATGGTTTAAGATATTGCATGGTTGTCAAGACAACATGACGGCACACATGGACACATAAAACTTCTGTGCTAGCGAGCGACTGTGACAATTTGTGAACAAACATGGCCGCCGGGTTTGCTTCGTTAAATACGGAAGATTTTGAGAGAATTTTGAAAGAGAAAGAACACCCAAAAGGAATGTGTATGTATAATAATAATAATAATAATAATAATAATAATAATATTGGCTGGTGTTTTTTCATGGTATATCAGATATAGTCCATTCAGTAACTCGTCTTCGACTCATTCATTCAGTATCATGCTCGCTGAATGGAATATATCTGATATACCACTCAACGTCAGCCAATATTATTTAAATACGTCACTCAGATCCGCAATGTATTTCATATGAAATATACGAGTTTTTCAACACGAGAAGATAAACTTCATATTGTCAAGACAACGTGTGATTTTCTTTTTATTATATAGAAACATTCACAAACAAAAAGTACCCAAATTTATCAAAGCAATTCATCAATTTCTTCATAAGTGACATATAAAAGATTTATGTCATGGTTTTGGTTCTCCATCTCCCGGATGGAGCTCGTATGTAAAATACAAGTGGCGTATTTCCCAGTAAAACACTAGTGTCTATGTAACATAAATAAATATAGTCACAGGCAGCAAGCTACCAGATACAAGAACCCTTTGCAAATAGTCCCCTTAGTAGCCAGTTCTTAGCAAGTTAGATAGAACAATAAAGAGCCCATAGATGATCTAGTTTTGTGATGGTAACTGAATGCTAACCCTGTGACATGCCTACTGAAAGCTTATTGGCTGTTGCAGACCATGATGTTTAACTTGCCCGCCCAGTCGTCACGAGAAATCCAATTACAGATCAGCACGATGATGCAGCACGACAAATTTCAACTTGACAGGATTTATGGTTGATGAAAATCCTTGAATAAAACCCTAGTGAACCTGCCACACTCCAAACTTTTCTCACTCCCTCAGAATCCTGTGTGAACATTGCTTTTTAGTATGAATCCATGCAACTTCGAACTGTTTGAATAGATTAAGCGTCAACCCACAGGAATTGACTGACACGTCTCAAACTGTTTTTGATAACTTCTCAGGTTCAGAACACCTCCAATGCTTGGACCCCTAATAAGAGAGAGAGCTTCATCCCATTACATAAAGACTAAATGTTAATAGTGAGTCTCTCTATTTTTAAGGGTATCTGAACTGCAGTTTGATCACCATGCCACAGAATACTCATCATGCCACTGGAGTCTCAGCCGCTCAAGCTTACCTAATGTCTCCAATAGAACTCAGACTGTATTATAACACAATAATGTTTATGAGAAGATGATGATAATGTTGTCTTCTGCCGAGGAGCGACAATGTGAAATCCCCAGTGCTTGTCATTAGTTCAACACAATATAAATAATTTTGTGGTCTTACTCTGTGCAAGTGTTCAGGCATCTGTGATCAACCAACACTTTTCCATTATACTTTTCCTGAGCCTCCTGAAATGTTTTCATTTGTCCTATTAAATCTCGTTGGTAAGGGCAAAGACGAGACAATGCTGCACCAGGTATAGATAAGATTGTAGAGATTCAGCTTTAATTGACTCCAAACACTAAAGTTGTTTCTAAAACTCCACTTGGAGCACCAGTTGAATGGATAATGCATGTACAGCTGGACAAATTCAGTTAAACTGACTCTAGAAGCCCAACTGGGTTAATTCTAGCACTCCAGATGAGAATGATGACAGAATTCTTTGCTGGATTGACTGTAGAACTCTAACAGAATTGATTCTGTAACTCTATCTGGACTGATTCTGGAATGCAGGCTTGGTTAATTCCAGTACTCCAATTTGAATGATTCTAGAAATCCACCTAGATTGATTTGAGAACTCTAGGTGCACTGATTCTGGAGGTCTAGCTGGATTAGTTCTGGAGCTCTAGGCAGGATTGATTCTAGAACTCTCACTGAATTGATTCTGGAACTCTATCTAGATTGATTCTAGAATGCTAGCTTGATCAAGTCCAGTGCTCCAGCTTGAATGATTCTAGAAATCCAACTGGATTGATTCTAGAACTCTAGGTGCACTGATTCTGGAGGTCTAGCTGGATTAGCTTTGGAGCTGTCACAGGACTGATTCTAGAACTCTCACTGAATTGATTCTGAAACTCTGTATGTATTGACTGTAGAATGCCAACTTGTTTAATTCCAATGCACCAGCTTGACTGATTCTAGAAATCTAACTGGATTGATTCTAAAACTCTCACATTGATTCTGGAGCTCTAGCAGGATTGATTGTAGAGCTCTCACTAAATTGATTCTGCAACTCTGTCTGGACTGATTCTAGAATGCCAGCTTAATCAATTTCAATGCACCAGCTTCATTTATTCTAGAAATCCAACTGGATTGATTCTAAAACTCTAGCCACACTGATCCTGAAGGTCTATCTGGATTAATTCTAGAGATCTAGGCTGGGTTGATTTGAGAACTGTAGCTTAATTGACTGTAAATCACAAGCTGCACTGATTCTGGCAGTCTAGCTGGATTAATTCTAGAGCACTATTTGGATTGGTTCTGGAAGTCTATCTGGATTGATTGTAGATCACAAGATGGACTGATTCTGGAGGTCTAGCTGGATCAATTCTAGAGCTCCATCTGGATTGGCTCTGGAACTCTCTCTAGATTGATTCTAGAATGCCACCTTGCTAAATTCCAATGCACCAGCTTGATTTATTCTAGAAATCCTACTGGATTGATTCTAGAAATCTAGCTGCACTGATTCTGGAGATCGAGCTGGATTAATTCTAGAGCTCCAGGCTGGATTGGCTCTGGAACTCTCTTTAGATTGATTATAGAATGCCACCTTGCTAAATTCCAATGCACCAGCTTGATTTATTCTAGAAATCCTACTGGATTGATTCTAGAAATCTAGCTGCACTGATTCTGGAGGTCGAGCTGGATTAATTCTAGAGCTCCAGGCTGGATTGACTTGAGAACTCTAGCTGGATTGATCCTGGAAATGATCAATGATCTAGATGGATTTATTCTGGAAATCTATACGGATGGATTCTAGAGCTCAAGCTATTAATTTTGCTTGATTAATTCCGCTGCTCCAGGTTGGAGTTTGGATTTATTCTAGAAATCTAGGTTGATTGATTCTAGAGCTCAAGCTATCATTCTGGAAATTCAGCTCACTCATGATGAAATCGTCACAGATAAGTTAATGCTTCCTCAAGAAAGCAGCTGGTTTCAACATAACTGTGCCATTTACAGTGCCAATATTCTATACCACAGTGACAGACATGTACACCTTTCCAGGCCCTTTCAATAATCTGCTGTAACCGGTGTGACTGCGAGTACACGGCGATGGTGGCTTACCAAAGAAAGAGGAGGCTTCAGGCTTGCAGGCCTTCTCTTAGCTAAGTCCGTCTGTCTCCGTTTTTTTTTTAAGTGCAAGTCTTTGGAGCTCAAAGGGAAAAGTCTACAAAGTGGCAGTTCAGCAAGGCGTAACTGAGTCTTTCCAGACACTCTCCCCTTTTAGGACATCCATCACTGCTTTCCCTCAGTTCTATGAATCTTTTACGCAGGTCAGCTGCTGGGCCTGTCCCAAATCCACACAGAGTCCGCACCAAAGTCAGCACAACCTTATGGGGTTTGGCATCATAAATGCCCAGCTGGATCTTCACTTTACAGCCTTAGTGCTCTTTTAGATAGATGACTTCTGAATGTTCAGATGAAGACTATCTGAAAGTCACTCAAGTGTGTAGTGGAGAGGTAATTTAGGTAGTTGTTCTGGAGAAGGCCTAGCTGGTGTATTTCACTGGTTTGTACTGTGCTTGTGGTCTGGTATTATTAAAATAAGTGAGTGCGGCTAATAAATTATTCATTCAATTCACTAGGCTTGCTTTCATCTGCGATTAGCAAAGAGTAAATATTTCATGCAATATTTAAACACTCATTTTAAAATAAGAAAACTGAATACATAAAAAATGAAGAACAATCCTCTGCTGCAGTGCAATGCATGCTGATGTTCAGCTCTCAGGCGGAACCGTGGTTCTGTCCTTTATCTGTCCCTGTTCCGGCTGCAGGTCCAATCACTGATATTACACACTCACACACACACCTCCCTCCTCCAGCTCGCGCATCCGTGACTTTTCTTTCTCTTTTCGGTTCTCGGTGATGCCTCGATGTCAAGCTGAACGCTTTCATCTTTTTCCCCCCTCTTTCTTTTTGCTGCTTTTGTATCCAATAAACGATTGTGAACGTTCAAGATGCAGCATATAAAATCTTGAATTTGTGTGTCAGGATGTTGGTCATGTGTTTGACTTTCACATTAGAGATTTTTGTCCCGGTTCCTCCACGCGCACAAAACAGGATTCGGTACGAAACGCGCGCTGCACATCCTGCATCCAGCGGTTATTTTTCCGGAGACGGGAATTTAAAGAAATGCATGCTCGGTTTTTGGGAGAAACGCGCGCTCGGCTGAATGGAAAGCAGCTGAAGAAAAGGAAAGAGGAAGAAGAGGCGCGTGTCCCCTGGGCAGAGCCGCGTGCCGACTGCAGCATCCTCCTCCTCCTCCTCCCCGCTGTGGACCGAGAGATGCGCGCCGCAGCGTCCTCACAGCCTCCGACGCGCACCGACAGCGCACAGCATCGCCGAACGTCCGTCGCGATAAAATCCGCGAGATTTCGCGTCGTAGATACGTCCGGCGCGTGGGTGGGCGCACCGCCGGCACGTCATCACCTCCACCACGGAACGGGTTCGAGAAGGCGCGCGCGCGCCGGTGCCACACGCACAGCAGCGGCAGCAACGGCTGCGCTCGCGCTGCTCCAGAGGTGCGGCTTGGAAACACGAGCGCGCGTATTAAAGCCGTCGTCTTTTCCGAGTTTAATTCTGAGAGGAAGGACGGGGGATGAGGAATCCCCTCCCACTACAACACACACACACACACACACACACACACACACACTTGTACTTCGATCACTGTGGGGACTCACTGACACAGTGCACCTTCAAACAGCCCTTTGAAGAAGTGAGGACCAACCAAAACGTCCTCACTTCCCAAAAAGGTCCTCACTTTGCTGGTTATAAACATGTTACGGTCCTCAATATGTAGCAAGTACAAGTTCTCTCTCTCTCTCACACACACACTTTATGTACTTCTATCATTGTGAGGACTCATTGACACAATGCATTCCTTAGCCCCCTTACTCTAACCTGAACCATCACAATTAAAAGCCCTAACCCTTACCCTAACCTGAACCTAATTTAACCTGAACCCTAAAACCCTAAAGTCTTAACCCTCAAACAGCCCTTTGAAGAAGTGAGGACCAACCAAAACGTCCTCACTTCCCGAAAAGGTCCTCACTCTGCTGGTTAAAAACATGTTCCGGTCCTCAATATGTAGCAAGTACAAGTTCTCTCTCTCTCTCTCTCTCTCTCTCTCTCTCTCTCTCTCTCTCTCACACACACACACACACACACACACACACACACACACACACACACTTTATGTACTTCTATCATTGTGAGGACTCATTGACACAATGCATTCCTTAGCCCCCTTACTCTAACCTGAACCATCACAATTAAAAGCCCTAACCCTTACCCTAACCCTAAAACCCTAAAGTCTTAACCCTCAAACAGTCCTTTGAAGAAGTGAGGATCAACCAAAACGTCCTCACTTCCCAAAAAGGTCCTCACTCTGCTGGTTAAAAACATGTTACGGTCCTCAATATGTAGCAAGTACAAGTTCTCTCTCTCTCTCTCTCTCTCTCTCTCACACACACACACACACACACACACTTTATGTACTTCTATCATTGTGAGGACTCATTGACACAATGCATTCCTTAGCCCCCTTACTCTAACCTGAACCATCACAATTAAAAGCCCTAACCCTTACCCTAACCCTAAAACCCTAAAGTCTTAACCCTCAAACAGTCCTTTGAAGAAGTGAGGATCAACCAAAACGTCCTCACTTCCCAAAAAGGTCCTCACTCTGCTGGTTAAAAACATGTTACGGTCCTCAATATGTAGCAAGTACAAGTTCTCTCTCTCTCTCTCTCTCTCTCTCACACACACACACACACACACACACACACACTTTATGTACTTCTATCATTGTGAGGACTCATTGACACAATGCATTCCTTAGCCCCCTTACTCTAACCTGAACCATCACAATTAAAAGCCCTAACCCTTACCCTAACCTGAACCTAAACCTAATTCTAACCTGAACCCTAAAACCCTAAAGTCTTAACCCTCAAACAGCCCTTTGAAGAAGTGAGGACCAACCAAAACGTCCTGACTTCCCAAAAAGGTCCTCACTCTGCTGGTTAAAAACATGTTACGGTCCTCAATATGTAGCAAGTACAAGTTCTCTCTCTCTCTCTGTCTCACACACACACACACACACACACACACACACACACACACACACACACACACACACACACACACACCTGTTTAACTGTTTCCACAACTACAGGAATCTCTTCATCACAGAGCTGCAACACTTCACACTAATGTGTTGTAATTTTTGTGTTCAAGTGCAAGTGAGTTAACAAGACAGCTCTAGCTTATCTTCCTAACAGCTTACATAATGCAACCAATGAATGAACGGTAAAAGCAAGTTTAAACAAACAAACAAAAAACACCATCCCATCCATATCAGCAAGTGAAAGTTTCTTTCTGTCCATCATGATACCTTCATGTGCTATTGAAATAATTTCAAATACCAGTTCAACTTCGACATGAACATCATTTAGCTATTTATTTATCTTTCAATGCTTTGGACATAATTTTGATACCAATCCAACAACTTGCTAACCTTTACCATCTCATCATCTCAGAGGCAATGAGGGTTTTGCCAGACATTGGTGGATAACCTTTATTCCGTTACACATATCCTGGCTTAAATCTGCTCCACACTGTTCGATTTTGCAGCCTGAATTTGATGTTGCAGTCAAAAACTGAACATTCTTAAAGAATTCTTTGGCTGCAAGTTGAGCTCTTGCTCACCGACAGCCATATAGTGACAACATTTTTTTTCTTTTATTATCTTGGATTGTCAATGCTGCTAAATGCTACCAGTTGGAGGACCACACATGACAAAACAAAACTAAATAGGACAGCTATACATACCATAGTCGCAACAAGAGAAACAAGATCCCGATACCTCACATACCTCACATTGAAGAAATTCATGTTTACATGAGCCTATTTTCTACATGACCTAAGTTCTGGATCATGCTCATTAATGCTGTATGCAGAATGTATTAATTTTCTTTCATCACAGGTCTATCGTAAGTGGATCTTCATCTTAAAGCCCGACATGGAAAACATCATCTAGTCTCTTATAGAAATCAGGCAAGATTTTACTGGGATCGTGAACAGCGTGATGAGTAATAATGTTTAAAAGACCAGGGATAAATGTTAGGAAGACACCAAAATGAATAGACGAGACAAGTCGGAAACTTGGGTATCCGATGGTTTCACATTTGATATTTATGTGCAACTTTTTGGGAAGGATATTCCTAAATATCATCCAATAGCACATGCAAGTACTGATCAGTTAATAATGGTGGCTGAAAAGCTCTAGAGATCCCAAAATCCCAGTAAGCATACAAACACTCAAAACATGCTTAAAATACATTCTCAGTTGAGGTAGCTGTATTATTGTGGTTGTACAGAAGATATTGAGTTTATTATAGGCATATTTTATTTGCTGCTTCTTCTCTCGTCCAGTGTGCTCTGGGTTGGATCCCTTTCTTAGGGTTTCTTGGCTAAGTAAGAACGACCAGCTAGCCACTCCTCTGCTGCACTGCTTTTTGGTCATGGACAATTTAGAGTAGCCATTTAGCCTAACTGCATATCTTTGGACTGTGGAGGAAATCCACACAGACAACATGCAAACTCTACACAGAAAGGCCCCGCTTCGGCCATGAGGGTCAAACCCAGAACCTTCTTGCTGTGAGGCAACAGTGCTAGCCAGTACATCACCATGCTTCTTGCTTATTTGCTTACCAACTGTTATATCCATATTTTACTACCTGTCATCCAAGGTGGTCTCCTCTTTTAGACTGGGATCAGACTACACAGGTGGTGTAGTGGTTAGCACTGTTGCCTCACAGCAAGAAGGTTCTGTGTTCGAGCCCAGCGGCCAACGGGGGCCTTTCTGTGTGGAGTTTGCATGTTCTTTGGTGTCTCCATGGGTTTCCTCAAGGTGCTCTAGTTTCCCCCACAATCCAAAGACATGCAGGTTAGGCAAATTGGTGGCTCTAAATTGACCGTAGGTGTGAATGTGAGTGTGAATGGTTGTTTGTTTCTATGTGTCAACCCTGCAATGACCTGGTGACTTGTCCAGGGTGTACCCTGCCTCTGGCTCACAGTCAGCTGGGATAGGATCCAGCTTGCGTGTGACTTGGCACAGGATAAGCAGTTATAGACAATGGATGGGTGGTTCAGACTACACAAATTCAGCCTGGGAATGATGAACAGGCCTTGTAATTTGACATAATTGAACATAAAAGAACAGTGATGTGGCGTCTGGGACGTCCCTTGACACCACAACAAAAAGACTACAGTACGTTTCAGAAATTTTTGCATTTTTTCCTCTAGTTTGACAACTCCTACGTTGTTGATGTCTTCTTGATGATCATTCTGTAGTCATGACAATTTCTTGACCCTCCTCCCTGACGACATGTAAGGATGTGAACGATGATTGGTCGAGGTCAAGTAGTGTTGCCAGTCTCCCGACCAAGACACGGCAAGATGGCAAGAATATATGGCATTATGATTGCCTAATCTGACACGGTAACCATCGTGAGATACAAAAATATTGTATAGTGTAGTCAGATCCCAGCATAATGAGCCTCTCGATTCTATTCTCAACATTAGCTACAGTATATTAACTATTTTACTGTATAAATCTACCTCAGAACTGAAACCCATTCACACAACTTTATTTACAATTATTGCTATAAATGAGGGTAGCACGGTGGTGTAGTGGTTAGCACGGTCACCTCACAGCAAGAAGGTTCCAGGTTCGAACCCAGCGGCTGGCAAGGGCCTTTCTGTGTGGAGTTTGCATGTTCTCCCTGTGTCTGCATGGGTTTCCTCTGGGTGCTCTGATTTCCCCCACAATCCAAAGACATGCAGTTAGGTTGACATGGGCTGAGGTGCCCTTGAGCAAGGTACCTGACCCCTGACTGCTCCCTGGATGCTTTGGTGTGGCTGCCCACTGCTTCAGATGGGTTAAATGCAGAGGATGAATTTCACCGTGCTTGAAGTATGCATGTGATGAATAAAGGCTTCTTCTTCTATAAATTTTGAAAAGCTAAATCTAAATTTTGATAAGTCCACCATCATAGGATTAGATTTTGTTTAGACTATGATACGCTGTACCACCACGAGTTGGCCTAGTGGTTAGTGTGTTCACCTCTTGATTGGGTAATCACGAGTTCTACTTGTGGTTGGGTCATACCAAAGACCATCATAAAAACGATACATACGGCCATCTGGTGAGGCACGCTGCAATACAGATGCAAGTGGGGAGTCAAACTCTTGCGGTTACCAGAGGATTAGCCCCCCACTGTAAACCTAGCTGTATAATAGGCGATAGGCCAAGGGCTATAGAAGCAGAGATCGATGCTGCTCAATGCGCCTTAAGGGTCTGGTTACCTCACCCGCGATGGAGTCAGCGAGGCAAGGTATTGTAATCAGTGTGGTTTGTTTGTGTGTGTCTGTCTGTCTGTCTGCTAACAATCTAGCGTCTAGACGGTTGCACCAATTGACTTCAAATGTTCAGGGTCGGTGGGCGGTAATCGGGTCAAGGTGAAGGTCAAGGTCACTGGAAAGGTCAACCTTTTGGTCAAAATAACATTTTCTATTATAACTCAGGGCGGCACGGTGGTGTAGTGGTTAGCGCTGTTGCCTCACAGCAAGAAGGTCCGGGTTCAAGCCCCGTGGCCGGCGAGGGCCTTTCTGTGCGGAGTTTGCATGTTCTCCCCATGTCCGTGTGGGTTTCCTCTGGGTGCTCCGGTTTCCCCCACAGTCCAAAGACATGCAGGTTAGGTTAACTGGTGGCTCTAAATTGACCGTAGGTGTGAATGTGAGTGTGAATGGTTGTCTATGTGTCAGCCCTGTGATGACCTGGCGACTTGTCCAGGGTGTACCCCGCCTTTCGCCCGTAGTCAGCTGGGATAGGCTCCAGCTTGCCTGCGACCCTGTAGAACAGGATAAAGCGGCTACAGATAATGAGAATGAGATGAGTATTATAACTCAAAAACGGTTGCCGATAGACAGATGTTTACTATTATGAGCATATAGGAACTCCTATATGGCCTTTCATTTGGTACCATGATCTTTGACCTTGACTCACCTTGAGGATTATGGATTTTCAGAGGGCTGTAACTTGAAAACAGTTGATGGTAGACAGATATTTACGGTACCATTTATCAACTTATAGGAAGTGCCATATGGGCTTTCATTTGGCACCACAATCTTTGACCTTGAGTGACCTTGAAAGGTCAAACTGAAGGTCATGGGTTTTCAAAAGGCTATAACTTTAAAATGGTTCATGATAGCCAGATATTTACCATTATCAACATATAAGAAGTCCCATATGGGCTTTCATTTGACACCATGACATTTGACCTTGAATGACTTTAAAATGTCAAACTCAAGGTCATGGATTTTCATAGGACTCTCACCTGACAGCTGATGATTGAAAAATATTACCATTATCAACATATACTGTAGGTATAAAATAAGTGCTGCCAGGCGAGGTTTGTTTTGCCTGGCAACACTTGTTAGTCCAGGGATGGGAGACCGCCTGGGAAGGACTTTGACTTTTGATGATATGATGTATCTGATGATTAGTTTAGATTAGTTATGATTAGTTTAGTCTAGTTGGTTGTTTTGTCCTTTTTTGAGCTTGTATTATCACTGTCTTTTAGATCTGCTTCTCGGAAAGTGATTCAGCTTGGGATCTAGCAGGCAGCTAATAACACAATGGTTTGCATAAATAAATTAATTAATAAATAGTTTCACTCCTGCACAAATGTTATTTGAAAATCAGCAATGTTTTTTTGTTTGTTTGTTGTTTTTTTGACCTGCAGCCAGATGAAGAGGCAGTGAAAACTGATCTATGAAGGCTTGCTGTATTCAACTCTTATCCAAACCCACCCTTCCAGAAATGAATATTTGGCTACGCCAGTGTCAGCTGGTGCTCACACACATGGACACACACACACACACACACACACACACACACACACACACACACACACACACACACACACACACACACTATTAATACGGTCATAACTCCTCTGTAAATATGTGTGATTGGTCTTTATAAACAGCTGAACTAATACTTCATGTTCTGAATCAAGGGTCATTCCCATCTCTATACAATTACTGCACGGTTGGCCTTTGTATAATCAGAGGGGTTAGAGGCTCATATAAGATGGAAGTGAACAAAAGCAAAGTGGAGTTGGCTTCTAACTCGCCCACGTTATGCCAACGCTGACACTGGTGCTTATTAAAAGCTATGTGAAGAGGAAACAAACTGCACAAAACACACACACACACACTTCTGATTCACTCTGCGAAGGGCAAACAGTGCTGTTTTAGAAGCACACAGTGATGTTATCATCAATAAAACCCGCACAGGTACAATAATCCATACGGCTTCACAGCGCTCACACTCCGGCTCACAGCGCTGCCAGTGACACTACAGCTCCCCTACTTAGTGCTACATTAAGGCATGCATTATTATCCTGACAAATCCCCCTATTTGTAGTGCATTGGTACGATCCAGAGGATGCCCAGAGCAGCCGGAGGAAGCATCTAAACTGCACACGGGGGGCAGGACCAAGACTTCCTGTTTCCATGACAACGCAAGCCTGCAGCTTGAAGAGTACAACCACAGAAGGAACGAACATGAAGTAGGGGTAAAAGGAGGGGATAGATAGATAGATAGATAGATAGATAGATAGATAGATAGATAGATAGATAGATAGATAGATAGATAGATAGATATCTCTTTTCTCTTGCATTCTCTCTAAGTCTTTATTTTGTTTTCATATTTTCTCTCTCTCTCTCTCTCTCTCTCTCTCAGTACAGAAAGGGTAATACAGGGATGGAGAGACATATGGAGAAAGGAAAGCAAAAATGGAGACAGAAAGAGAGACAGAGAAAGACAGAGGGAGAGAAAGAGGATAATATAGATAGAGAGAAAACAGTAAGGATCGGAGAAAAAGTGAAAGAGAGAAATGAATGAGAAAGGAAAGAGAAGTAGAGAAATAAGAAAGGGAAATAAGGATAGATAGATAGATAGATAGATAGATAGATAGATAGATAGATAGATAGATAGATAGATAGATAGATAGACTCTTTTCTCTCTTCTCTTGCACTCTCTCTCTCTCCAAGTCTCTATCTTGTTTTCATCTTCTCTACTTACTCTCTCCCTCTCTCTCCAAGTAGAGAAAGGGTAATACAGAGATGGACAGACATACTGTATGGAGAAAGGAAAGCAAAAAGGGAGACAGAAAAAGAGACAGAGAAAGACAGAGGGATGGAAAGAGGATAATATAGATAGAGAGAAAACAGTAAGGATCGGAGAAAAAGTGAAAGAGAGAAATGAATGAGAAAGGAAAGAGAAGTAGAGAAATAAGAAAGGGAAATAAGGATAGATAGATAGATAGATAGATAGATAGATAGATAGATAGATAGATAGATAGATAGATAGACTCTTTTCTCTCTTTTCTCTTGCACTCTCTCTCTCCAAGTCTTTATCTTGTTTTCATCTTCTCTACTTACTCTCTCCCTCTCTCTCCAAGTAAAGAAAGGGTAATACAGAGATGGACAGACATACTGTATGGAGAAAGGAAAGCAAAAATGGAGACAGAAAGAGAGACAGAGAAAGACAGAGGGAGAGAAAGAGGATAATATAGATAGAAAATAGTAAGGATCTGAGAAAAAGTGAAAGAGAGAAATGAATGACAAAGGAAAGAGAAGTAGAGAAATAAGAAAGGGAAGAAAGGGAAATAAGGACAGACAGACAGACAGACAGACAGACAGACAGACAGACAGACAGATAGATAGATAGATAGATAGATAGATAGATAGATAGATAGATAGATAGATAGATAGATAGACTCTTTTCTCTTGCACTCTCTCTCTCCAAGTCTCTATCTTGTTTTCATCTTCTCTACTTACTCTCTCCCTCTCTCTCCAAGTAGAGAAAGGGTAATACAGAGATGGACAGACATACTGTATGGAGAAAGGAAAGCAAAAATGGAGACAGAAAGAGAGAGAGAAAGACAGAGGGAGAGAAAGAGGATAATATAGATAGAAAATAGTAAGGATCTGAGAAAAAGTGAAAGAGAGAAATGAATGAGAAAGGAAAGAGAAGTAGAGAAATAAGAAAGGGAAATAAGGATAGATAGATAGATAGATAGATAGATAGATAGATAGATAGATAGATAGATAGATAGATAGATAGATAGATAGACTCTTTTCTCTCTTCTCTTGCACTCTCTCTCTCTCCAAGTCTCTATCTTGTTTTCATCTTCTCTACTTACTCTCTCCTTCTCTCTTCAAGTAGAGAAAGGGTAATACAGAGATGGACAGACATACTGTATGGAGAAAGGAAAGCAAAAAGGGGGACAGAAAAAGAGACAGAGAAAGACAGAGGGATAGAAAGAGGATAATATAGCTAGAGAGAAAACAGTAAGGATCGGAGAAAAAGTGAAAGAGAGAAATGAATGAGAAAGGAATGAGAGGAGTAGAGAGAGACAAGGATAGATAGATAGATAGATAGATAGATAGATAGATAGATAGATAGATAGATAGATAGATAGATAGACATAAGGAAAGGAAGAAAGGGTCGATAGATAGATAGAGCTCACTCTGTCCCTTGTTTCTCTATACCCCTCTCTCATTATCCCTTTATCACATTCACTCTTCTATCTACCTTATTTATCTCTCCATTTCTCCCTCCTTTCTTTTCTCCTTTACTTTTTCTCTTTCTACTTATCTTGTTCTTTCTTGCAGCTTTCTTTCTCTCTCATTTTTTTCTTCTCTCGATATTATCCTCCTTCTCTTCTGCGCGCTCTCTCTTCCTCTGTCCATCCCTTTCTCCATATTTCTCTCCCACACTTTCTATCTCTCCGTCATTCCCTCCTTCTCTCTGACCCTGCTGCTTGTGCTTACAGCATTGCTACAATAGTCTGTAATTATTACCATGGTTACCACTGAAGCGTAGATGAGCAGTGACCTCGGAGCAGTTTGCTTCTCCTTCTATCGTGTTTTTAAATACCTTCGTTCTGTACCATTACATTTCCTTCTCTATCCTTCTGTCACTCCTGCTCCTCATTCTGCCTCTATAGCAGAACCACTCTATCTCAAATGTGTGTGTGCATGTGTGCATGTGTGTGTGCGCAAGCGAATGCAGTACTGCAGGACTTTCTCATCAGCTGCTATGGGAGTCCATGGAATCAGTCCGTGCTGCAGGCTCCCAGCCCCACTGCTCTCTCCAGATCTGACCTTGCCATTGACCCTTCTCTTTTGGCCCAAGTCTTCAAACGGCCCTCAGGCAATTATAACACATGCTAATTTATTCATTTGCTCTCGTACCACTGCATCTTGGAGGTCTGTGTCTGTAAACGTAGCTTTAACAAGTGTTATGGTAATTAAGTCCCAAAAAGAGAAGCAACCTGCAACCTCTGGCTAAGCTGGACAACAATTCGAGAGTGAAACACACACACACACACACACACACACACACACACACACTATCATTATCACATCTCATTATCTCTAGCCGCTTTATCCTGTTCTACAGGGTCGCAGGCAAGCTGGAGCCTATCCCAGCTGACTACGGACGAAAGGCGGGGTACACCCTGGACAAGTCGCCAGGTCATCACAGGGCTGACACATAGACACAGACAACCATTCACACTCACATTCACACCTACGGCCAATTTAGAGTCACCAGTTAACCTAACCTGCATGTCTTTGGACTGTGGGGGAAACCGGAGCACCCGGAGGAAACCCACGCGGACACGGGGAGAACATGCAAACTCCGCACAGAAAGGCCCTCGCCGGCCACGGGGCTCGAACCCAGACCTTCTTGCTGTGAGGCGACAGCGCTAACCACTACACCACCGTGCCGCCCCATTATCACATATATAAAATAATAAGAAACAAAAATAGTGTTTATATCACACTAGTGAATTGGTCATCAGAACCACAGTACTGATTCATCTGTAATGGCACACATGCTGTAAACACCACTATCTCTGATAGCATTATTAAAGGTGCACATTATCAGTGTGTGTAAACTTGAAGCTATCATATAATTCCCATAGAGCTTAATAAAAAAAAAAAATCACTTACAGTATTGTCATGCAACGGAGCCGTAGATGAGCTGATAGTCGATGAGGCGCGTCACACCGTGTCAGCTATAATCCATGTACGATGAGACTGAGTGGAATAACTGTTTTATTCTATCCATATTCACTGGATTTTGAGAAATAGAGCATTATTATTTTTATTTCTTGCAAATTCGATCAATAAAAACGTCCGACAAAATCATTTCCACTTAGGCAGACTTCTTAAAAACCTATCGATGGCTGCATGAATTGACTCTAGTGTTGTTGGTTTTTTTTTTGTTGTTGTTGAACGTGCCGTCTTGCCAAGGAATAGAATAGCTTTAGACATTTATTTAATTCTTCCTTGGACATTTCAGTTCTGTACTTTTCAAACTTCTTTGACCTTTTGAACCAGTCTAAAAAAAAAAAAAAAATTCAACAAATTTGAATGCTTATGCTTGGTTCACACATTGGCGTTTCAGCCTTGCGTTATGTACAGTGTATCAGGAACGTCACAGCATCGCCAGCTTACGTAGCTAATACTCTAGGATGCATAACACGATCTCCTTGTATGCCAGGGTGCGGCATATTCTTACGGTAAGTCCGCACTTAAAAATCCATAGAACATACATAGCAGCTTTGATACGTCACATGTACATCACATGTACGCTGTAAAAACGAAAGCTACGTAGCAGTGACGCAGCGGGAATGTTGCTCGAACACCTATTACACTGTGCGAATGCTTTAGTTGACGTGTCTGATGAAAGTGGTTCCGGGGCTGGCTGGGTGGATACGGTTGATGTCTTCCCTCTTCCCTTGACCTTCTTGGGTCCTGATTCTTCACTGGCATGATTCTTTCTTGACTGTGACGAATGACAATGCATGCAGCGTGGGGCCCCCTTTTATACCCACCTGTGAACGGCACAGATACGCAGCAACAACATCACACGTGAGAATGAAATGCCACACCAACGAAACAGTTACACCATGGAAACACATCATACACCATGCATACGCCTCAGTACGCCATAACTTTATGTCCCTTGAACCCCATACAACCCCCAGAGACACCACAGGAATGCCACACATACACCATGTACGTCACAGGACTTTAATTTTGGACAAAATACGCCTCATTTCTTGGCGTTTGGCCCACACGTCGCTTACATGACAAGATAGGAGACCGTGTGACACAATCATTAAAGATGAAGAATGCAAACAAACCGGCGAAATGACAGGAGCAATTTGTGAAAAAAATGTGATAATAATAATAATTCTTGAAAAAAAAAGATACGTTCTTACAGTCAAATACTCATCTCATCTCATTATCTCTAGCCGCTTTATCCTGTCCTACAGGGTCGCAGGCAAGCTGGAGCCTATCCCAGCTGACTACGGGCGAAAGGCAGGGTACACCCTGGACAAGTCGCCAGGTCATCACAGGGCTGACACATAGACACAGACAACCATTCACACCTACGGTCAATTTAGAGTCACCAGTTAACCTAACCTGCATGTCTTTGGACTGTGGGGGAAACCGGAGCACCCAGAGGAAACCCACGCGGACACGGGGAGAACATGCAAACTCCACACAGAAAGGCCCTCGCCGGCCACGGGGCTCGAACCCGGACCTTCTTGCTGTGAGGCGACAGCGCTAACCACGACACCACCGTGCCGCCCCAGTCAAATACTTTTATTCTATATTGTGTTGCTTTTTTGTATTTTTTGGGGTTTTGTTTTCGAGTAGAGTTTTTATTTTGTCCTCGGTTGGTTCAACAACACGCGCCACCATTTTGTTTTTCTCTGCTCACGGTATATGAGCTGATAGCTTAGTTGTAGAGTAGCCAATTAGATCGCACGATCAGGGTGCATCAGTTGCCCTCACTTTCATAAAATCTGATGCATTTTTGTTTGGGTGTTCCTTTTCACCAATAAAGACATCCTGTAAAATTTTTTTGACCATATTCAAAAGTCTAATGGTGGCACCATGAGGTTTATTTTTTGCCAAAAAACGCTTATTTTATGTTTTCGCGTAAGGTTTGAATCATAATGTTGGACTCCATTTATTGATTTCTTGTGAGCCAGAGATCATGTTAAGAACCTTTGCAAGGGATTGAGAAGCATTAATGTGATTCATAATACATTTGTATTGTTTAAAAGTAGTTGAACAATGATTCAGTGAACAGCTAAAACTCAAACTGTGCTTGATAATATATTTAGAATATGTACTAAAAATGTGTATCTAAGATATTTGGTATACTCTATAAGGTGCCATAACGTTTCATGAAAAGTGATCGAAATTTTGTCATAAAAGTCATAAAATAGCAGCTTTTTCCATAACTTTGAGCTCCTGGTGCCACCATTAAACTTTTGAATTTTGTCAAAATATTTCACCCAGTTTGTTTTCTTACCAAAAGGAACATAAAAACAAAAATGCATCATGATCGGAGGAACTTTTCATATATATATATATATATATATATATATATATATATATATATATATATATATATATATATATATATATATATCCTGTTTATTTTTTTTCCAGTACAGAAATTAGGACCATCTCCAGCTGAAACAGTGCTGCTCACTTCTCTTCCTTTTTTCCTGTCCATAATTTCATTGCAATTCGCCTCACAGGAATCAGATTTGTGTACAACCAGTGCTGAAGGTTTGGACGTTCACAGGAGCAGAGCTTGGCAGAAATTACTGTCAACACTATAATGAAGTAAACTCTAGGGGAATCACATCTCATAAGCTTATCCGTGAAATCGACACATTTATGTGAATCGGCAAGAGACTCCAGGACTCCAACTCCCAGTCGGCACCACTGCATAAAAAACATGGCTGCCTTGGACTCCAGCACCCAGCAAACATACACACACATACACACACTCATTGCCAAGTCATCTGATTACTATACTTAGTAGGGGAATTACATCTCATAAGCTTATTAGTGAAATCGACTTAGTACACATACCTAGACTCAATCACCATTTATGTTAGATTTAAAGCCATGATTTAAGTTAGTTTTATAGCTGCAGAACGTGATTTAGGATTGTTAGATTTAACCAGTCTCTCCAGTGTTGAATCTGAAATTGAAATGATTGAATGTTAGATTTAATGTTAGATTTAAAGCTGCATTAAGTGATTTAAGTTAGTTTTATAGTTTTAGAATGCAGAATGTGATTTAGGATTGTTAAGACTTTATGATTTTAATATTTTAGCTTCTTAGATCCTTTATTAACTATTCCTGTATAACTTCCTGTAAAAGTTACTGTATGACCTTCTTCCAGTGGAGAAGACTAAACAAACGCTACGTTCACACTGCAAGGCTTAATGCTCAATTCTGATTTTTTTGTGAAATCCGATTTTTTTGTGAGGTCGTTCACATTAACAAATATATGCGACTTGTATGTGATCCTCAGTATGAACAAAAAGCGATCTAAAAGTGTTCCGCATGTGCATTGCAGGATACGACGACGTCACACGCAGTGAGCATGGCCAGTGTTTACGGAAGTAAAACCGCCCGGTTGCGGTATGACCCATCCAATCTAGCTTGAATAGCTGTATCCCCCCAAATGGAAATCAGCTCCCAACCTCTGCGTCCTTCCATTGAGAAGATTCAGAACCTTCACAGCCCGAAGCGTCCCTCGCATTGATGTCATGCGCAGGGGCGCAGATACGTTTTTTGAACTGGGAGGGACAAAAAACTGGGGGGGACAAAGCTGCCAGCAAACCAACCCCAACCCCAATATGCCTGTCAAACTTGTTGTTAGTAACCATAGCAACCAAGCTCGAGCTCGCAACCTGTGCAGTCTGCGCAGCTCAACCAACCGAATATCAGTCTTTGTTTTGTTTTATGTGAGTTGTTGCAACTATGTATACACTGCCGTGCACCTCAATAAACCGAATGGTAATTAGTCTTTTGATTTTTCTGTGAGGTTTGCCTTTATGCAAAGAAAGACAGCATAGACGTTTTTTCCTCCCTATAAGTGGGGGGGACCGAACGAGGTGAATTTAAATCTGGGTGGGACGAGTCCCACCCTCTATCTGTGCCCGTGGTCATGCGCCATGTTGTTGTAACTTTTTTTGAGAGACCCGCCGCCTACTTCAGCGCAGAATAGTGACGTTTGTGGCTTGTTGATGACGTGCAAGTCGGATGAATGCGACCTGGCGGTTCAGACTGAAGTCGCATATGAAAAGATCGGATAGGAATCGGAATTAGGACCACATATCCAAACGGCCTGGGTCGGATTTGAAAAAATCGGATCTGTGTCGTTCATATTGTCAATAAAAGATCGGATACAGGTCACATATGGGCGAAAAGATCGGATTTGAGTCACTTCAGCCTGCAGTGTGAACGTAGCCATAGTGTCTTTGTTTAAAATTGTCGTAAAACACATCTCGTGCTTTGTCGTGCGTAAATGCTGAGTTGCTGAGTTGTTAAGAACATCCGTTGATATGAAATATATACAGGACATTTTGCTTATGATTGATCCAAGGTTTCACTCACACACATACATATTGATGGAATTAAGATGTGATTTGCTGACCTAGCCACAAGATATCAACACATTCACATACGCACACACATAACACACACACATCCTACCCCCACCCCTCTACACGCACATACATAGCCGCCAAGGACACACACACACATTCACTCACACACACACGCACACACACACATACACACACACATCTGCGCACGCACACACATTCGCATACAGACACAACACACAAACATAGCTGCATTTAGAGAGATAAACGAATGTATAAACGTTTTTGTGGATGTTTTCATCTTTGGTGAAAAAACTGTGAATAAATGACGGTGAAACCAATCTCTGTTTTTTTCTGGTCTGTTTGTCGCGGTGTTTTTTCGCCCCAGAATTCTGCAGGTGGCACGAGGGCATTGATCTCGAGAGGTTGACCGTTCTGGCTGGGGGAACCTTTACAATTTACGACAATATTTACCAACACACACCAAATCCAGCCACTGAGGTGCACAAGCCAGTTCATTCTTAATGCTGGTCCCAAGCCTGGATAAATGGGGAAGGTTGTGTCAGGAAGGGCATGTGCCCAGAACTCAGCCCCAACTGTGATAAATGTGGTAACTCTGAAGCAACATTGATTCATAAGTTCTGGTTTTGCCCTAGTCTTGAAAAATTTTGGAGAGACGTTTTTGAAACATTGTCTGATATATTACAACATACATTTCAACCTGATCCACGTATAGTACTATTTGGTGTAACTGAAGAAGAGGGCTCCCTAAAGCTAAGCGTAAAGCATTAGCCTTTGCGTCCCTGCTTGCCAGGCGTGCAATACTTCTCAATTAGAAGGGCAATGCCCTACCCACACACTCCCAATGGCTCAAAGAGCTTATTGCTTGTCTATCACTGGAAAAAATTAGACATTCACTACATGGCTCAGAGAAAAAATTCTACAAGATCTGGGGATGGGCGGCACAGTGGTGTAGTGTTTAGCGCTGTCGCCTCACAGCAAGAAGGTCCGGGTTCGAGCCCCGTGGCCGGCGAGAGCCTTTCTGTGTGGAGTTTGCATGTTCTCCCCGTGTCCGCGTGGGTTTCCTCCGGGTGCTCCGGTTTCCCCCACAGTCCAAAGACATGCAGGTTAGGTTAACTGGTGACTCTAAATTGACCGTAGGTGTGAATGTGAGTGTGAATGGTTGTCTGTGTCTATGTGTCAGCCCTGTGATGACCTGGCGACTTGTCCAGGGTGTACCCCGCCTTTCACCCGTAGTCAGCTGGGATAGGCTCCAGCTTGCCTGCGACCCTGTAGAACAGGATAAAGCGGCTAGAAATAATGAGATGAGATCTGGGGATCACTTTTAGATTACTTTCACAACCCTGAAATCCTGATTGAACCGTAGCTTTTTGCCTCTGCCCCCTTGAGTGGTAATAATCCTTGCCACTTCTGCGTCTTACTTTTATAGCAATAACCTGCCATTTTTCAACGTTTCTTTAATGTCTTGTCCTCAAAGTCCCTTTATATTATTATTATTTAATTTTATTCTATTACTTTATTTCTTTTTACTGTTTTATTCTTTATTTTATTTCTATTTATTTACTCTAAGCTGAGAAGGGGAGGATGATGGGTGGAGGGAGGGGTGTGGTGGTACTGGGGATGAGAAGGGAAACGGTGGGAAGGGGTGGGATCATGGGCTTAACTGTAATAATAATAATAATACTGTACTGCTTATTTCAATGTCTTGCCTATGATTGTGTTCATTTTTTTTTCCAAAAACAATAAAAAGAATTTTGAAAGAAAGGAAGGGCATGTGGCGTAAAACTCATGCCAAGTTGGATAGGATTAGAAATGAGTATATTGGAAGGACAGGACATGTTGGATGGCTGTGAGACAAAGTGAGAGCAGAGAGGTGAGATTGAAATGGTTTGGGCACGTATAGAGGAGAGATCCAGGGTATATTGGGAAAAGAATGGTGGAGATAGAGTTGCCAGGTAGAAGGAAAAGAGGAAGACCAAAGATGGGATTTAAGGATGTGGTGAAGGAGGACATGAGGACGGTTGATGTGACAGAAAAAGATAGAGAAGACAGGAGGAGATGGAGGAACATTATCTGCTGTGGTGACCCCTAACGGGAACAGCCGAAAGAAGAAGAAACACACCAAACAAACCCTCAGGGTTCTCCGTTCATTCTTCAGTGTTCTCCATTCCTGATGTGCCAATCCTTTTGTATTGCTATTAATATTATTTTATTCAAACCCTGCTACTGTCCCTTTTTTTTTCTGGAGATCCTGGTTCACCTTGTTAATAATTCTGAATTCTGAACACCTGACCCTTGCAAGTTTACCAGTTTTGATGCTGTTTTGTTTTTTTTGTCTCACTATTTTAGAGGCAGCACGGTGGTGTAGTGGTTAGCGCTGTCGCCTCACAGCAAGAAGGTCCGGGTTCGAGCCCCGTGGCTGGCGAGGGCCTTTCTGTGTGGAGTTTGCATGTTCTCCCCGTGTCCGCGTGGGTTTCCTCCGGGTGCTCCGGTTTCCCCCACAGTCCAAAGACATGCAGGTTAGGTTAACTGGTGACTCTAAATTGACTGTAGGTGTGAGTGTGAATGGTTGTCTGTGTCTATGTGTCAGCCCTGTGATGACCTGGCGACTTGTCCAGGGTGTACCCCGCCTTTCGCCCGTAGTCAGCTGGGATAGGCTCCAGCTTGCCTGCGACCCTATAGAACAGGATAAAGCGGCTACAGATAATGAGATGAGATGAGGCTATTTTAGATTGTTTGCTACTTTCCCAATTTTTCAATCCTTTAGTATTGGAAGTTATCCTAAAGTTATCCAAGTTGAACAAATCAATAAAAAAAATTCCCATCAGATTTACAAAGGTTTTGGTCATTCTGATATTCATCATACTCCTGTGGATATGGGTCCTTCTAGAATTCGGGGTACATTTTGCATCTCTGAGATAAACCTTTTGTTATTTTCCACAAAAGAAATCTGTACTGAATCAGTTTTGAACATTAATGCAAATTATGATACATTTTCACCAATAGTCATGCTTGATGGACATTTTGGACCCAATTTATCCATAAAACATTAACTAAATGACTCTCACCCTTCCCCCGACATTATTGGCTGTCTTCGACTCCTGATTCATCCATTCAACTTGAATAAACATGAAGTGATTCAGTCTAACAGTCTGTTTTCTGGGGCTTATTCTATTAACTGTTATAAAATCAATTGCACAGAAAGTCAATTTTCTGTATTGTGTGAAATTTCCGTGATATAATTTTTTTTTTATCCATCTCAATGTTCCTGTCAACTCTGTTAACTGTTATGAAACTGCATAAAATCCACAATAATATGCATGACACCTGCACCGAGTGATGTCACTTCCTCTGGCGGGAAACTTCAGAAAGGCAGTGAGGTATGTTGTGTTTCTTCTCTCATTAATTTGAACAAAATGTTGAGGATTTTACACCAACAGGAGATTAATTATTCGCCAAATCTGTTGTGATATTGCACTGAATCTCTCACTTCTTTTTTTTTTAAACAATAATGTGAGCTAGTTTGAGGTTAGCATGTGGAATTAAGACACAAAATGGTGGAAAAATGTCAACTCTGTGATCGTCAGTTCTGTTAATGATATCATCTGCCCAGTTTAATGATAGCAGAGTTGACAACGACTACCAGAGTCAACACTTGAAACGTGCCTGCAATTATAGAACGGGCCACATGTTCACAAAGGCTGAATCAGCCATAAATTACCAAGTGCATTCATGGCACAGATGACCAAGTATCGTTTACAAAACTAAATAAAAGGCAAAGCTCACAGAGATCTTGATGACTAAAGTCGTGAAAGACAGCCTCCTAAATATGGTGTGCACGAAATCATCCAATAATGCCGCTCAGCCACTGCAGTGTGTCAGTTAACACAGACACACACTAATGCTTTGTCCTTTTATAGGGTGCCATTATTTTTTGTAACTGATTAGCTAGTCTTATTTCTTTGAAATTATGCATTTGCGTTTCACTAAATTTCCGTTACATTAGTGCGTGTAATTGAAATCAATTAGTCATAGCTTAAGTCGTGTATAAAAATAACAGTAACTCTGACAATTATGTGAGGTATGAGCTCTCACTGTAAAAGGGATAAACTTTTTTTTTGCGAACAAAGAGCATTTTTATGAACATTAAATATGTAAATGCTCCTGAGAACAAGTTACAAATAAATTTCTACATATCCATCTTGATAAATGAGGTAAATGAGGCACATTGTCTTCTTAGGCATGAGGATAATGTTTTCATACTGAACTTTTATTACCTGAAGTAATACTCATCTCATCTCATTATCTCTAGCCGCTTTATCCTGTTCTACAGGGTCGCAGGCGAGCTGGAGCCTATCCCAGCTGACTACGGGTGAAAGGCGGGGTACACCCTGGACAAGTCGCCAGGTCATCACAGGGCTGACACATAGACACAGACAACCATTCACACCTACGGTCAATTTAGAGTCACCAGTTAACCTAACCTGCATGTCTTTGGACTGTGGGGGAAACCGGAGCACCCGGAGGAAACCCACGCGGACACGGGGAGAACATGCAAACTCCACACAGAAAGGCCCTCGCCGGCCACGGGGCTCGAACCCGGACCTTCTTGCTGTGAGGCGACAGCGCTAACCACTACACCACTGTGCCGCCCCCAGAGGAAAATATGTATAAAATTAATAAACACAGCCTTTTTAATGGACTAGTAAAGTAAAATAAATAAATAAATAAAATCGCAGTTCACACATCAAAGTACAAAATAATAATTACACATTTCCCACTTCATAACTTTCGCATGGCTGGAAGAACAGGTGAGCGCTCTTGTGCTGTTTTGAAATGCAAACATTTAAGTAGTAATCATCAGGAATAAAAACAGCATGGCACAAACACCACCTCAGATCTGACGGTGGACATGCTGACAAAAAAAATAAAATAACGGCGACTTTTTGACAGACCTTTATGCTTGGCAAAACATGTTATTCTGTCGTTTTGATGCAAGTGAATCAGATGGGGTGAGCTCAGAAGCCTTTGCATAACAGATAATGATTTGCGTGTATGTTCGGTGGATCTCAGGTGTCATTTGGGGAAATGGATGTAACTGCAAACGGCAAACAAGCTGGGAAGGACTAATGAATTAAAAGCCTGTAATGCATGAGTGATAATTATGTCTCTTCTCTCCTGGCCAGCTTTAGCTCTGAACAATGGTATGCATGCTGCATGGCCCATCATTTTGTTGAGACAATATAAACAAGCAAAAGCAACTGTTTTTTTTTTCCTCTACAAAACTGATATTAAATAACATGGAACATTGTTTTACCATACATTGGAAATATTTTTTTCATAATTAGCTTGCAACATATAATTAATTCAGGATCAACCATAGGCAGTTGGTCAGATACATGGATTTATAATATGTATTGGACAGTTGGGGAGGACGAGTGATATATCATTTGTATCGACTTGGTTTCTTGCTGTACGTTTTCATACTTTCAAAATACACTTGCTCCAAAGCTCTTCCTCCTCCAGAAATACTCTGTAGCACCACAACCTAGGAAAGGATCAGGTTCTGGTTGTGAAATGTTCACGAACAGTGGGGAACCTGTGTATGAACAGCAGGGAACCTGTGTGTGAACAGCTCATGAACATTTCAACAGTTTCTTTTAGTGAACAGTTCATGAACAGTAGGGCAGCTTTGGTTTATGAGCCAAAACATGATCGGTGGAGAACCGGTTTATGAACAGTTCATGAACAGTAGAGTAGCTTCTGTTTGTGAAAAGTTCCTTGACAGAAGAACAACTTCCGTTTGTGAACAGTTCATGAACAGTGGAGCAGCTTCTGTTGCAGACAGTTCATGAACAGTATAGAAGCTTTGGTTTGTGTTGACTAATATGGAAGTATTGTCATCTCTGTCTTCACTCGATCCTCGCAAAGCCCCTGGCTCCGATGGCCTTCCAACATCAATTCTGAAAGAATGTGCTACAGAACTCTGTCCTTCTATCTGTAACCTGTTCAACAAATCTCTAGCAACTGGAGAGATTCCTGAGGAATGGAAGCACTCTGTGGTGGTTCCTGTGTTCAAAAAGGGCAAAAAAGAGGACGTCACCAACTACCGACCGATTTCATTGCTTTCTGTGTTATCTAAAGTGCTTGAACGCTGAGTGTATAACAATTTAATGGAACACATCGCCCAATTCTTTACAGATGCACAACATGGTTTCCTAAAGGGTCGTTCTACAGTTACTCAGTTGTTGTCGTTTTATCATAACGTGGGACTAAGTCTGGATAAAGGTCTTCAGACTGATGTCATTTATCTGGACCTAGCTAAAGCATTTGATAGTGTATCGCATAGAAAACTGCTTGTCAAACTCACTACCTACGGCATTTCTGATACTCTTCTTAAATGGATGGAAAACTATTTAAGCGATCGTTACCAGAAATGTATTATCAATGGAGTGACGTCTTCTAGTCTTCCCGTTACTTCTGGAGTACCACAGGGCAGTATACTAGGTCCTCTTCTATTCCTAGTATATGTGAATGATCTACCCACTGCTGTTAACAACAACGTGGTCCTATTTGCAGACGATTCTAAACTGTGCAACGAGATTAATTGTGAAGATGACGCAAAAAATCTTCAAAGTGATCTTGATACTCTTAGCGTCTGGAGCAAGCAATGGAGTCTCCGTTATAACAGTTCAAAATGTGAAGCATTGTCAATTACCAGAAAGAAATCACCTATAACCTATCAGTATGAAATGGACGGTGTGCCACTAAATCAAGTAACATCACAAAGAGACTTAGGTGTAACCATTACATCTAACTTAAAATGGGACTGTCATATCATTAAAATTGTCTCAAAAGGGTATAAAATGTTGGGTTTTTTATGTAGACATCTAAATAAGAATTTCAGTCTTACAACTAGGAGATTGCTTTATCTTACATTTATCAGATCTCAAGTGGGGTATGCTAGTGAACTTTGGGCTCCCCAAACTATTTGTAGCATGCAGCGACTTGAACAGCTACAATGTCGTTCAACCAAGTTTATTCTTAACCTACATTGGCAAAATAAAGTACCTTACATAGATAGGCTAAGGCAAACTAACTTATTGCCCTTAACTTACTGGCATGAGGCTAAAGACCTCATATTTTATTTTAGATGTCGTTTAGGATACTACAACATTAATATTACTGACTTTGTTAAACCTAAAATGTCTATTAGATCTACGCGTAATTCGTCCGACTTAGATGTTCATGTTCCTAGATGTCGTACTAAACTTTTCCAAGCTTCTTACTTTAATCGATTAGCCAAACTGTGGAATAATCTCCCAGTTTTTATTCGCAGCTCCACTTCGCTTGCTCAATTCAAATCTCGTTTGCTCAAGTTTTATAAAGACGCTAGTGACAAGTCATACAATCAATTTAACTTTTTAACCTGGAAATCCCTGTGTCCTAAATGTTCTTCCTCTCTTAATCTTCTTCTACCTAAGCAATGTTGCTATTAACTAATACTTGGATATTAATTAACTATTATATTAATTGTTTAAGAGTTGTCCATATTTACATGTTTTATGATTATCATTAGATTATCTCATTTATTTAGTATTTAGTTGAAATTATTTTAGTCATATAGGCGACACTGTTATTGGAGCCTCGCTCTGTTGTGTTTGCCTTGCCATTTACTAAGTTTACTAAGTTTTTTATTACATAATTTTATTTTATATCTTATTTTTATTGTTAGTTTATTTGTGCAATGGCAGAAACTTAATAAAAAAAAAACAGTTCATAAATAATGCAGCAGATTCTGTTTATGAACAGTTCATGAACAGCAGAGGAACATGTTTGTGAAAAGTGCATGAACAGTAGAGCTGCTTCTGTTTGTGAACATTTCATAAGCAGCAGGGGAACATGTTTGTGAACAGTTCATGGACAGTACAGCAGCTTTCATTTGTGAACAGTCCATGGGCAATGCAGTGACTTCTGCTTGTGAACAATTTGTGAACAGTGCAGCAGCTCCAGTTTGTGAACAGTTAATGAAGAGTGCAATACCTTCTGTTTGCGAACAGTTCATGAGCAGTCCAACAGCTTCTGTTTGTTAACAGTTTGTGAACAGTAGCTTCTGTTTGTGAATAGCCCATGCACAGTGCAACGGCTTCTGTTCATGAACAGTTTGTGAACAGTACAATGGCTCATGTATGTGAACAGTTCATGAACAGTACAACAACTTCTGTTCGTGAGCAGTTCATGAACAGTGCAATGACTTCTGTTTGTGAACAATTCGTGAACAGTACAATAGCTTCTGTTTGTGAACAGTTAATGAACAGTACAGTAGCTTCTGTTTGTGAACAGTTCATGAACAGTACAACAAATTCTGTTTGTGAAAAGTCTGTGAACAGTACAGTAGCTTCTCTTTGTGAACAATTCATGAACAGTACAGCAGCTTCTCTTTGTGAATAGTTCATGAACTGTACAGCAGGTTCTGTTTGTGAACAAGTTATGAACAGTTTGGAAACTTGTTTGTGAACAGTTCATGAACAGTAGAGCAGTTTGTTTGTGAACAGTGAGGGAACCTGTTTGTGAACAATTCATGAACAGTACAGCAGCTTCTCTTTGTGAACAGTTCATGAAGAGTAGGAGGTGTTTAGTTATGATGCATTTAATTGTGAAGTGATTGGGTAATGACAATGTAACAATTGTTTAGTTATGACCTAATTTAATTTAGATGTGTGAACTATTTCACAATCACTGAGCCAGTGATAATGTGTTCAATATCACCCCCTCACTCCATCACCAAATGAAAATATGTTGTATCTGTATAAGTTAGAATGTGGTGACACACTGAAAATGAAAAATGCATGTGTATGCGAGAGATGTGTAAGGAAGCAAGTAAAATTAGTATATGTTGATTTTTTTCTCCAAAGCCTTCCTTTAGCAGAAGTGTGTGTGTGTGTGTGTGTGTGTGTGTGTGTGTGTGTGTGTGTGTGTGTGTGTGTGTGTGTGTGTGAGATATCTGTTTAAGTGTTTAAGTAAGTGAGAAAGTGATACTATGCCATTATACGAAGTGTGTATGTGAGTGAGTATAAGTGTGTATGTGTGTAAGTGGGTGAATGTGAGAGGTTTTTGTGTATATTTGTTATGTTCAATGCGTACTGTATGTGAAGAAGAAGTGAGAGGGTGTTATTGCATCAGCGTGGGCATTTGTGTATTAATGTGCATGTGTATGCACCTGATTCAGGGTGGGGTCTGCTATCGGCAGGTACGGAGACAGTCCTGCGGAGCAGCTTGGTGCGGTGAGACACAGGGCGCCGTTCGCTCATAAGAAGAGGATGAACCTGGGTAAACATAGCGCACACACACACACACACCCAGCTCAGTGGAGAACGGTCATGCAGTTGAATAGACATGTAATCAAACATCCAATCCATTTATCACATTTGCTGAAGAAAAAAAAAACCAAGACATTTTACATTATATGTAAAATGTCCTAAAGATTATGGCCTAAAGATTAGAGAAGCAGCTTTGGGACCAAAAGGTTGCTGATTTGATTCCCTTGACCAGCAGGAATGGCTGAAGTGCCCTTGAGCAAGGCACCTAACCCCCTACTGCTCTGGGTATATTGTACGTTGCTCTAGATAAGAGCATCTGCTAAATGCCAGTAGTGATGCACTGTTGCCGCACTCACATGATGTGGAAGAGTTCTGAGAGGAATGGAAGGGGCAGGTGTAGTGAGGATCGTTAGTTACAATCACGTTGTTATAGCTGTGTTCATGTTCATGTCCTTAAAAGATCTCATTCATTCATTCACACCCTTCTTCAGTAAGCTTTTTTTTTTTTTTGCATGTATGACTGGAAGCCATCATGAAAGTGACCCACTTCTCTCTTAAACAAAATTCAGACACAATGACAACTTCAGGTTTCAGGCTCTGATGGTAAATAGGGCAAATTTTTCAATGCTCCAGCATGACCAAACACTTTCCACTGTTAAAAACACTGACTGGTCCTCTAAGGTTTAATTGTCATGATGCAATACAGGATTACATAATAAAATGCTGCTTCATCCTCTCCTACAACTGTTTCTTGCGCACACGCACACACACACACACACAGTCAGAATTTATAACCCCAAATCAGAAAACATTGGGACGGTATTTTGAAACTGAAATTAAAACTGAAAACAATGATTTGTAAAGAATCTTTGACCTGTATTGCACTCAAAACAATACAACAGCACAGTATTTGATGATTTCCTTTATGAATTTAATTGTTTTTTCAAAATAAACACATTTCAATTCTGATTCTTGCAACACATTTAAAAAAAAAAAGTTGGGACGGTTAAGCATTTACCAGTTTATAATGTTGCCATTCCTTCTCTCAACACTTAAAAGCTGTTTAGGGACCGAAGACACCAAATGATGAAGTGGTTCAGGTGTTATTTTGTTCCATTCTTCCTGCAAACAGGTCTTAAGGTGTGCAACAGTACAGAGTCATCTCATTCTCATCTCATTATCTCTAGCCGCTTTATCCTGTTCTACAGGGTCGCAGGCAAGCTGGAGCCTATCCCAGCTGACTACGGGCGAAAGGCGGGGTACACCCTGGACAAGTCGCCAGGTCATCACAGGGCCGACACATAGACACAGACAACCATTCACACTCACATTCACACCTACGGTCAATTTAGAGTCACCAGCTAACCTAACCTGCATGTCTTTGGACTGTGGGGGAAACCCACACAGACATGGGGAGAACATGAAAACTCCACACAGAAAGGCCCTCGCCGGCCACGGGGCTCGAACCCAGACCTTCTTGCTGTGAGGCGACAGCGCTAACCACTACACCACCGTGCCACCCAGTACAGAGTCATCACTGTCATATTTTTCATTTCAAAACTCTCCACACATTCTCTATCGGGGACAAAGGGGGGACATCCTCTTCTTCCACAGCCACGCCTTTGTAATATGCGCAGAATGTGGTTTTGCGTTGTCATATTGAAATCTCCCTTGAAACAATGTCGGCTTGAAGGCAGCATATATTGCTCCAAAATCTCAGTGTACTTTTCTGCATTAATGCTCCATCACAGAAGTGTAAGTTATCTTTGTCAAGGGCACTGACACAACCCCATACCATGACACACCCTGGCTTTTGGACTTGTTCCTGGTAACAGTCTGGATGGTCCTTTTTGTCTTTGGTCCTCAGGACATACATGTAGCGTCCATTTCTTCCAAAAATACCTGAATACTGATTCATCTGACCACAATACATGTTTCCATTGTGTGATGGTCCATCCCAGATGACTCCAAGCCCAGAGAAGTCAATGGCGCTTCTGGACTCAGTTAACATAAGGCTTCCTTTTGGCACAGTAAAGTTTCAACTGACATTTGTGGATGTAACTCTGTAACGTAGAGCTTGACAAAGGTTTTCAAAGTAATCCCGAGCTCATGTGGTTATATCAACTGTAGATGAATGACGGTTCTTGATGCAGTGCCATCTGAGGGATTGGAGATCATGGGTGTTCAGATTATTCTTGTGCCCTTGACCTTTACACACAAATTCCTCTAGAATCCTTGAATCATTTAAGGATATTATGCACTGTAGAGGGTGAAATATCCAAATCCCTTCATATCTTTCTTTGAGGAACACTGCTTTTAAATATTTCAAGAATTTTCTCACGCATTTGTTGACAAACTGGAGATCCTTGGCTCATCTTTGTTCCTCAAAGACTAGGCCTTTCCTGGATACTGATTTTGTATCAAATCATGATTACAATCACCTGGTGACATCACATCATTGTTTAATTGTTTTACCTCATCCAAAAGTCAAAGTCCCTCTCACACCAGAATCTGGTCTTCCCAGGCAGTCTCCTTTCCCAGTACTAACCCACTCTTTAAGGCATATGGGTGCGGCACCAATCTCCATTTCAATAGCCCTCAGCCTCTCAATTATACAGTACAGCTAGGGTTACAGTGGGGGGCTAGTCCTCTGGTAACCGCAAGAGCTTGACTTCCCCACTCACATCTGTATTGCAGCGTGCCTTGCCAGATGGTAGGAGGTACCATTTTTATGATGGTCTTTGGTATGACCCAACTGTGAGTAGAACTCACAATCTCCTGGTCAAGAGGCAGACACGCTAACCACTAGGCCAACTCACCATGTTTTACTGTATTACTAGTCCTAAATTGCCCCGTCCCAACTTTTTTTGGAACATGTTGCAGGCCTGAAACGCAGGAATGGATGTGTATTAACAAATGAAATGAAGTTGACCAACAAAACATGAAATATCTTTGGTTCATTCTGTCTGTAATGAAATTCAAGTCAAAGTACTGTAAATTTAGAAATCACTGCTTTCTTTCTTTTTTTTATTTGTATTTTCCATACAGTCCAAACTTTTTCAGATTGGGGGTTATAAAATGTAAGAGATTAAAACACCCAGCTGAATACAATGCATCAGTCAATGTAAAAGGGAGCAGTAGGGTTCACACATTATACAGCAACTAACAGTCAAAACACATCATATATTATATAGCAAACTCCAGAAACAAAAGGTCAGCAAATTACACCTACATATGGCATATATTCAATTCGTAATTCAATGCTCAGCTGAATTCAAAACATGTTACACACTGCTGTTGGCTAAAACTCAGCTTCATTGATTAAAGTGGTTGCAGGTGCTTGATAACATGGTAGTTGTTAAAATATATGTTACAGGCAGGGCAGGAATTTCATGAGGGCCACGGCCCTCATGACCTCTCAATTTGGCCTTGTGCCCTTGGAAAAATTATCTGCCATAAGGCCACAGTGGCCTTGATGCCCTGCGGTTTTGCGGTTTTGTAGTCTGCCTTGTGACTGCCAGTAGGCTTTAACATCACCTGCGTCTATTGAGAAAAAAATACATCTTTTGATGACATCCTGGATTCTTATTGGGCAACTCATCAGTGGTGGATCGGACTCGAGCCTGGCATGAACCGCTCCGACGTGCTATAATGACACCAATCATCACCAGCCAACCAGGAGACTTAATCAAACGCATCCCCCGCCCACTTGTATCTGCGTCTGAGACGTTGAATTTTCACAGAAGGAGGGAAGAAGTTGACTGAGGTAAGACTGTGTGATAAATTAACGAACGAATAAGAGAGGAATTTCAACATATAGGGCTTAAGTTTGTTACCATTAAATAAGCATTGCTTGTACAGTAACGTTATGTCATGACAACGTTGACCCACTTTTAACGTGCCGAGTACCGACTGTAGCCGGTAACAAATGCTAATTAGCTTGCAGTCAAGTTTTTCCTTTGTCGAGCTTTAAGCGTAAAGTCATGGATGTTACTCCTGCTTGTTCCTGCCGTAATATGATACGTGATATGTGCTGGCGTCTGTTCATAGCCACTTTTTTAATCTATGCAGTTAGCATTGTTTTGTTACTAGTATTGTATGTTTCTTTTTGCTGTTTAACCGAAGTGTAACTGCTGCCATCTTGACGAGATCACCATCGCAAGAGATTCTCTCTCATTGTTTTTGGCGTCATTACAACATTTAACATTTACTTTTATTCATTTTCATATACATTCTAGTATATGTTCCATTTACAGTCAAACATTCTGATGTACTCCAGGCTCAATTTTGACGAATCAAAAATCTGCGTAGTAGTACAGTCTGAAGTTGCTCTTGCACATTCGGTGTCAATTGAACAAAAATTATGGGAGGATATAGGTTTAATAAGTTTTACAATTTTTGAAGTGAGTGATGGATTGATAAGTTTAGATGTGTTCAATATTTTCTTATCTTCAGACATAATAGTGTAGGTGATGTTTCTTTACCTGCTTGATAGTTTCGACCACAGGCGATTGCTCTAAGACAACGAGGGAGGCTCAGCCTCCTCTAAAAATGACGAACATTGTGTAGGATGAATTGCGCTAGGCTTATGTTATAGCCGACCTTATAACATTGCTATTTCAGATCCAGAATCATATAAATATATGTGCTCAACCCAACTACAGTGCGAAATCATTCCGTTATAACTTTCCCCAATTCGCGTAATGTGTGCGTGAGTTTTTCCCCCTCGTGACAACGCAATGCAGCCCAGCCTCAGTGCACTTCAATGGCATTTGGGAGCTATGCGCTTTTCAATATCAAAATGCAAGACGATTATTGGACAAATACTGCGAAAACGCCCGCCCCACGGACTCCCAGCCTCAGTGGACTTCAATGGCATTTGGGAGCTATGCGCTTTTCAATATCAAAATGCAAGACGGTTATTGGACAAATACTGCAAAAATGCCCACCCACGGATGCCGAGCCTCACAGTGGGAGGGACATGGCAAAGCTTTCCGCAAGGAGACTGGTGATTGGTGAAAGCGGCCGGATATTTTCTTTGATTGACAGCTCGTTTCAAATATAGACAGGCAGCGGTGAATTTCAGTTCAGTCCCATGCGGATTTGCAAGTGCTATCATAGATAGCTGGAATAAATTTATTTTCCTTAATCCGCACTATTTTGATCAAAGAATACAACAGGGCAAGCATGGCAGCAGACATTTTGATTCAAGAGAAAATTACCCAGAATTCCGTGCACTGGGGGTCTGAGGGCTCTAGAGGACCTGGTGTGAACAGAAAGAGGAAAACTGAGTTCTTTTTCTGTTGTTCCACTTTTTGGTCCACTTAAAGAGGACTGAGTCTGGTTCCTTTAAAGGGGACCAGGTGTGAAAACACCCTAAGAGATCAGCTTACATTTCGATTTCATTCATTACATACGGTTTCTACCAGCTTTTTTAGTTTGTATATATTTTCTTTGTAAATAAAGTGTAAATATAGTGTTGTCAAGTTTGCTATCTTAGTTCCAGAAATTTCGTTTATTTGAGTGACTGAACTTGAACTTGAGGGGGCTAGTCAGCTAGCAAGAAAGCTGCGCACATATGCCAAGCATTGCTGATTTAATTTTGGCGAAGCCATTTGCCAGTCTTCCTTTCGAGGAAAAAGTTAAAAGTAAAGAGCAGGGTAGACCAACGCCTCAAATTGACTTGGTGAAAAAGGTAGGGAATAATACTCGTTCCTTTCAGCTCTCCTGGTACGAGAAAGTGAATTGGCTAACAGCAAGTGACCCACATCAACAACAGTAAATAGGCTACTTTAGTAATATGTCATGGATGGACCAAAAATATAGAATCTATTTAAAATGTTTATGCTGAGTATATTATATTGGAATATATATTTCTCTGGATATGAATTAAACACAGCTACAATTTGGAAAACATTTTTAAACAAAAACACAGCCGAGAACATTTCACACTACAGACCTGGATTAAAAGTGAAGGGTTATCAAAATTGTCAATAAAACATTTCTCAGTCAAAATAAGTAAAATATAGGGAAAGTGTCATTGAATGAAATGTGTGGCACCCAGCTCCATGTTTGGCTCCCCAAGGTCAGTGCTTGTGCCTATTCCAGAACACTCTGCTGTTACTGCTGAAGTTCCTGACAAAGAGCTGCTTTCAATAATGATCAATTTTTAAACACCATGCCACAATTTTAAAATATAAAATGTTAAAATATACCCCCACACACACACACCACCATCATGTATATTGGACAGTAGGCTAATGGGCCAAAAGAACCTGTTATTTCACAGTTTGTGACCCTGCCAACAATCAGCCAGATCAGAGGCAAGAGTATGGGCAAAATTGATGTGTTTTTTCTTTTTTCTTTTAAAATCTGGAAATATCGTAACTGACCAGCCTCCCCTGTTTGAAAGACTACCAGCCGCCACTCGTTTCGACTGAGACTCCAATCTTCCTCAGAAGAGTCATTAGTCCTTAAATTAAATTCATCATAGACGTGAACTTAAAATCATTGTTTTATGTTATGGCCTTGGTGCCCTGGCTTTTGGCCTTCGTGCCCTCAAAAAAAATTGAAAGCACTGTAAGGATTTATTTTTGACCAAGAAGGCATTAATCTATTTTGTGACCCTTTGTTCAGCTAGAAACAGTATTTTGCTTAAAATTCCATTGCTATCATCAGAACATATTGCCCTGTGCTATCATATCATATCATATCATATCATATCATAAGAACATTCTGCTTATTATTGATCAGAAATGTGTCTGAACATTTTGCTTATTATTGATGTAGATAACTTGACCCATTTAGGGCCAAGGTCTCACACACACACTCACTCTCACACACACACACACACACACACACACACACACACACACACACACACACATATATAAAAGCCTTCTGTATTCTCTTGTCTTTGGTGACTTGTGAATAAAGACTGTGAAACTATTCTTAGTTCCTGTCTTGCTTCGGGATTCGCCCCAGAATTCTGGGTGACACGGAGGGACCGATCTGTGAGAGGGTGATCACTCCGGTTGGAGCAAGAGGAAGAGACGGTGAATCTCTGACCTAACACAGCACAAAAGGCCAAGTGGCCTTGCCCCTAAAATGATGAAATTCCAGGCCTGGTTACAGGTAAAAAAAAAATTCAATCTTTTTTTTGACCCGGGTTAAAATTTCTAAACGAGTTAATAATTTCCAACCTTGGTAAAGTTTTGGATTATCTAAGTGTGGCAGCGGGGGCATGACCAAGCAACAGTTTTTGAATGGAGGGTGGGGTCGGGAAAGGTAAGTGGCCAAGTCATTACACCTGCTGTCAATTAGTGTGTGTGTGTGTGTGTGTGTGTGTGTGTGTGTGTGTGTGTGTGTGTGTGTGTTTGTTTGTTTGCAGGGACGGAGCATAAAAGGAGGGGGAGAGCAGAGAAGAGGCTCCCTTCCAACCACAACGCATGTGTGCGTGTAGTGTGTGTGATAGTGTGAGTGAGTGAGTAAAAACTGAAAAGCTAAAATAAGTGAAATAAAGAGTTTGTGTGTGACCATCAACTCTCGCCTGCCGTGCTTCTGTGCTCCACCCACATCAGGAACTGCTACAGTGGTGCCGAAACCCGGGAGTCCTCCCCATTCGAAGAGCTCATCCTTGCCCTCGCTACCGCCCAGCAGAACCAGCATCAAGCGCTGACCGCCCTCCAAAAAGAAGAAGAGCAACGCTTCGAAGCCTTGATGCTGGCCCAGCAGGAAGATCGTCAGGTGTTCTGGCATCTGCTCATGTCAGCAGGGGCATTGACCATCACCACAGCCGGCACCCTTATGAAGATGGGCCCGCAGGATGATCCGGAAGCGTTCCTTGCCCTCTTTGAGCAAGCAGCAGAGGCATGCGGGTGGCTGCTGGAGCAGCGTGCGGCGCGCCTCCTCCAGCTCCTGACTGGCGAGACACAGCTCGCAGCACAGCAGCTCCCTGCTGATAGCCGACAGGTGTATGCTGACCCGAGGAAAGCTATCCTGCAGTGGGTTGGCCGCTCCCCGGAACAACATCGCCAGCGCTTCTGGATGCTGGCATTGGAGGAGGTCGGCCAGCCGTTTGCATTCAGCCAGCAACTCTGGGACACCTGCCGGCGGTGGCTGAGGGCAGAACACCGCGATGCCGACGAGATCATCGATCTGGTGGCAATGGAACAGTTTATCTCTCAACTTCCGGAAGGAACGGCGGAATGGGTCCAGTGTCATCGCCCGGCGTCGCTGGAACAAGCCATCGAGCTGGCGAAGGACCATCTGGAGGCGGCTCCGATGGCAGGCAGACGAGGCATCTCCCCTCGCTTCTCTTCTCTCTCTTCCTTTCACCCCGTCTCTCATTCACCTCCCCGTTCCCCTGCCGTGGAGGTGGTGGCCGGCTCCTCCCCAGCCAGCCCGTCACACCCGTGGGGTCCTCCCATCTTCCTCTTTCATCTCTGTGTTGTCTCCCCCCAGGTGAGTGATACCCATAATGCTGGTGCAGAGGGAAAGCCTGGGCTGGTGTGCTGGCGTGGCGGGGAGTCAGAGCATTTCCAGAGTCGGAGCGCCCGCAAGGGATGTGGGAGCCTTGATCTGGATCCCCGATGCACCAGAAACCACCCCTGATCGGGCTGGAACGTATTGCATACTAGTAAGTGTTCAAGGGGATACATATCACGCGTTGGTGGATTCCAATTGTAACCAGACCTCAATTTCACCAATGCCTGGTGCAAGGTGAGGCACTGGGGAGAGCACAAAATGGTGAAGGTGCACAGGGATGGTCACCATTACCCTTTAGTGTCTGTCCATATTCTATTCCAGGGCCAAACGCATAGAATTAAGGCAGTGGTTAACCCTCATCTCACCCACTCATTAATTTTGGGAAGTAATTGGCCAGAGTTTAAAGAATTGATGGAACACATAATATGAGGTGGGTCCTGCATAAATACGTCATGGGAAGCTCCCAGTGTGGCATTGACTGGGGAAGCTGTCACAGAGCTGTCTATGTCAGCACCGTGTCAGAGCGATGCAAGGAGTGAGGAGCACCCCGCCCCTCCCCCCTCTCTCGGGGATTCCCTTGGGGATTTCCTGTTACAGCAGTCGTGAGACGAGACTCTGCGGCATGCGTTTGACCAAATGAGAGTAATCGATGGTCAAACTCTCCAGCCGAGCACAACACCTGCCTTCCCTTATTTCGCTATTATTAAGGATAGGTTGTACCGAGTGACATAGGACACTCAAACGGGAGAACAGATACTGTAACTCAATTATTGATCCCAAAGAGCCGTAGGGAACTCGTATTCCATATGGCTCACTTTAATCCCATGGCTGGACACTTGGGGCAGGACAAAACTAGCCCAAATAATGGCCTGGTTCTATTGGCCAGGGATTCGCAGGGATGTCCATTGGTGGTGTGCGGTGTGCCGTGAATGCCAATTAGTAAATCCAGTGGCCACTCCAAAAGCGCCTTTGCACCCTCTTCCTCTAATCGAGACCCCGTTTGAGCAAATTGGGATGGATCTCGTCGGGCCATTAGATCGGTCAGCACGGGGAAATCGCTTTATTTTAGTTCTGGTGGACTATGCAACATGATATCCAGAAGCAGTGCTTCTCCGCAATATCCCAGCATGCAGTATTGTGGAAATGCTCTTCTGCTTTATCTCCCGGGTTGGGATTCCGAAAGAAATCCTGACAGGCCAAGGCACTTTGTTTATGTCACGCACGCTGCAAGAACTGTATGGGTTACTGGGGATTAAGTCTATCTGCACCAGTGTCCATCACCCACAAATGGATGGCTTAGTGGAATGATTTAACCAAACACTCAAAAACATAATCCAGAAATTTGTAAGTGAAGATGCACGTAACTGGGATAAGTGTCTTGAGCCCCAGTTATTTGCAGTACGAGAGGTCCTGCAAGCCTCCACGGGGTTTTCTCCATTTGAATTATCATATGGGCATAAGCTGCATGGCATTCTGGATGTGCTAAGCAAAAATTGGGAGGAGGGACCTTCACCTAGCAAAAACGAAAGTCAGTATGTTCTTAACTTGCAGGCAAAACTCCACACCCTCATGCACCTAACGCAGGAGAATTTGGAGGCACAAGAACGTCAAAGCCGGCTGTATGACAGGGGCACGCACCTTAGAGAGTTCACGCCAGGAGACAAAGTACTTGTAATATTGCCCACATCGAGTTCTAAATTAATCGCCAAGTGGCAAGAGCCCTTCGAGGTCACACGTTGAGTTGGGGAAATTGACTATGAGGTGAAGCGAATGGATAGGGGTGGAGCATTGCAAATTTACCACCTCAACCTTTTAAAACACTGGAATGAGGGGGTCCCCATGTTGTTGGCAGTCCCAGAGAAGGCAGAGCTGGGGCCAGAGGTAAAAAGGATAACATCTCGAACCATTCCAGTCCCTTGTGGAGACCACCTCTCACCAACCCAACTCACAGAGGTAGCCAAGTTGCAAAAGGAATTTTCTGACGTGTTCTCGCCCCTTCCCGGTCGTACCCACCTCATAGAACACCACATAGAAACGCCCCCGGGGGTGGTAGGGCGTAGTTGCCCTTACCGCTCGCCCGAACACAAGAAAAAGGTGGTTCGGGATGAATTCAAGGCCATGATCGAAATGGGCATAATCGAGGAGTCCCACAGTGACTGGAGCAGCCCGGTGGTCCTGGTTCCCAAGACTGACAAGTCGGTCTGGTTCTGTGTGGACTATAGAAAAGTCAATGTGGTGTCTAAATTCAATGCATACCCAATGCCTCACGTTGATGTGTTGGCTTGATCGGTTAGGCGTTGCTCACTTTTATTCAACACTGGATCTAACAAAGGGATATTGGCAGATCCCCTTGACTGCTCTATCCCGAGAGAAAATCGACTTTTCCACACTGTTTGGATTTCACCAATTTATCACGCTCCCTTTTGGGTTGATAGATAGATAGATAGATAGATAGATAGATAGATAGATAGATAGATAGATAGATAGATAGATAGATAGATAGATAGATAGATGGATGGATGGATGGATGGATGGATGACTTTATTCATCCCCAAAGGGAAATTAGATTGTCATAGCAGTCTGGTAAATTTGAATACAATAAAAAATAAAATAAAGTACTGAGGTCAAGAGAAAAAAAACAAGATATAAACAAGATATACACATACCTTAAATAATATACTATATGTACATAGAATGTACAATAGGATGCAAATATTACAAAAATATGATATATAATATCAATACGGATAATATTCCCACGTCACATGTCCCATAGTAAACACTAAGTATACGTTATACTATGTTATATGTGGTGCAGAGAGTGACAGGTAGAATTAGTCCAAATGTGTGATCATGGCTCTAACAGAGGTAGATGAGTTGTAAAGTCTGATTGCCATGGGTAGGAATGATTTCCTGTATCGTTCCTTGGAGCAGCGGGGTTGAATGAGTCGGTTGCTGAAGCTGCTCTTTAGCTTGTCCAGTGTTTTGGAGAGGGATTGTCCATGATTGCCAGCAGTTTTGTCAGAATCCTGCCCTCCACCACCTCCTCCAGGGTAACCAGTTTAGAGCCAACAACAGACTCTGCCTTCCTGATCAGTTTGTTCAGTCTGTTGGCGTCCTTTGTCTTGATGCCTGCAGCCCAGGACACCACAGCAAAGAAAATGATGCTCACCACAACAGACTGATAAAACACCTGCAGCATCTTGTTGCAGACATGAAAGGACCTGAGCCTCCTCAGGAAATAAAGCCGGCTCAGGCCCTTCTTATAGATGGCCTCTGTGTTGGTGGACCAGTCCAATTTATTGTCCAGTGTAACACCCAGATTCTTGTATGAGGGCACCATATCCACATCTGTCCCACTGATGCTGACTGAAGACAGCAGAGGCTTGTTCCTCCTGAAGTCCACCACCATCTCCCTCGTCTTCTTCACGTTCAGCTGCAGGTGGTTCTCCCCACACCACTTCATGAAGCGGTTGACCAGGTCCCTGTACTCATTTGGGGCACCTGCTATGTTCCAGTGGCTCATGGACAGGGTCCTCCGCCCTCACGCAGCCTATGCAGCCACATATCTAGACAGTATAATAATCTACAGCCACGATTGGCTGCAGCACTTGGAACATCTGAGGACCATTCTAAGGTCGCTGAGGTGTGCGGGCCTCACAGCTAACCTGACAAAGTGTGCAATTGGGTGGGTGGAAGTATGGTATCTGGGGTTCCACTTGGGTCATGGGCAGGTGCGTCCCCAAATTAACAAGACTGCAGCAATTGCAGCCTGCCCGAGGCCCAAGACCAAAAAGGAGGTGAGATGGTTCCTGGGGCTGGCTGGCTATTATTGTAGGTTTATACCTAATTATTCGGATGCCACCAGCCCGCTGACTGATCTCACTATAAAGGGGGCTCCAGATCCAGTCCAGTGGAGGGAGCAGTGCCAACAGGCTTTCTCTGAGGTAAAAGCTGCACTGTGTGGGGGCAACTTTTGCACTCCCCTGACTTCTCTCTCCCCTTTATTTTGCAGACTGACGCATCGGACAGAGGGCTGGGGGCCGTTTTGTCCCAGAAGGTGGAGGGTGAGGAGCACCCCGTGCTGTACATCAGCCATAAACTCTCGATGCATGAAAGCAAGTACAGCACCATCGAAAAAGAGTGTCTTGCCATCAAGTGGGCAGTCCTCGCCCTCTGATACTACCTGCTAGGGCACCCTTTCACTCTCTGTGCAGACCACACACCCCTCCAGTGGCTCCACTGCATGAAGGATGCCAATGCACGGATCACCCGTTGGTATCTCACCCTCTAGCAGTTTAAGTTGGAGGTGGTCCACAGGCCGGGGGCACAGATGGTGGTGGCGGACTTCCTATCCCATCGGGGGGGGGGGAGTCAGCTTCAGACTGGATGGCTCCTCGGCCTGAGTCGGGCGGTGGGGGTATGTGGCAACGGGGGCTTGGCCAAGCAGCAGTTTGTGAATGGAGGGTGGGGTCGGGGAAGGTAAGTGGCCAAGTCATTACACCTGCTGTCAATTAGTGTGTGTGTGTGTGTGTGTGTGTGTGTGTTTGTTTGCAGGGACGGAGCATAAAATGAGGGGGAGAACAGAGAAGAGGCTCCCTCCCGACCACAACGCATGTGTGCATGTATTGTGTGTGCGTGTGATAGTGTAATAGTGTGAGTGAGTGAGTGAGTGAGTGAGTGAGTGAGTGAGTGAGTGAGTGAGTAAAAGCTGAAAAGCTAAAATAAGTTAAATAAAGAGTTTGTGTGTGACCATCAACTCTCGCCTGCTGTGCTTCTGTGCTCCACCCACATCAGGAACTGCTACACTTAGATTCTTAAAGGAGGGGTGGCACAGTGGTGCAGTGGTTAGCCCTGTCACCTCACAGCAAGAAGGTTCTGGGTTCAAGCCCAGTGGCTTACAGGGGCCTTTCTGTGAGGAATTTGCATGTTCTCCCTGTGTCTGCGTGGGTTTCCTCTGGGTGCTCCGGTTTCCCCCAAAGACATGCAGGTTAGGCTAATTGGTGTCTCTAAATTGACCATAGGTGTGAATGTGAGTATGAATGGTTGTTTGTCTCTATGTGTCAGCCCTGAGATGATCTGGTGACTTGTCCAGGGTGTACCCCGCCTCTCGCCCATAGTCAGCTGGGATAGGTTTCAGCTTGCCTGTGACCCTACACAGGATAAGCAGCTACAGATGATGGGTGGATGGAAAATTCTTAAAAGGAATTAAATTATTTTCCATTACTTCTTTTGTCTCTTTCTTCTATCCACTTCCTTTGTCTACACCTACCTCGTATTTCCTTTTGTTTGTCTGTCTACCTATTCTTATCAACCTAATGAGCATTTTTAAAATTATACGTTTTTCATACTTAACCAGGATTTGAACTCAGAACCTTCTGATTTTTAACCCAACACCATAACCACTAGACGAGCAAGAATCATGATGGAAAGCACAATACTGTCTATATTTTGAATTTATTAATGAGTCCAGTCTTACTGCCACATCAAGTAGTTCAAAACACAAAAGTCTTCCCAAATCCTAACCCCAAGTTACTTTATCTATTCATTATCCATAACCACTTATCCTGTGCAGGGTCACAGGCAAGCTGGAGCCCATTCTAGCTGACTATGGGCGAGAGGCAGGGTACACCCTGGACAAGTTGCCAGATCATTGCAGGGCTGCCACATAGAGACAAACAACCATTCACACCTATGGTCAATTCAGAGCCACCAATTAACCTAACCTGCATGTCTTTGAACTGTAGGGGAAACCAGAGCACCCCCACACAGGGAAAACATGCAAACTCCAGACAGAAAGGCCCCAGTTGGTCACTGGGCTTGAATCCAGAACCTTCTTGCTGTGAGGCAACAGTGCTAACCACTACAAACCACTGTGCCACCTTCATAAGTTTCAACCTTGGTAAACTCAGAACCTTCTGATTCTTAACCCAGCAGCTTAACCACGAGACCAGTGACAATCGTGATGGAAGGAACGATATACATTTTGAACGTATTAATGAGTCCAGTCTTATTGCGTCATCAAGTAGTTTAAAATACAAAGTCTTCCCTAAACCTAACCCTAGATATAGTAAGCCTCCCTAATACAAGCAGCAAATTATGAACCTTGGTTGAAAAAGGTCCACCTGACCTACAATTCTGACCTGTCACGTATACCCTGAAACCCTGGTTTTGTGTTTGTGAAATCATGTCCAAACTTGACAAGCAAGCTGTTTGCCTCAATGAATATGTAATTTGATGCAAATTAAGGGTGGTGTCTATGCAAATAAATTCATTTCGACCTGTAATTTATGCTTGACATCCAATTACCGTGTGTGCATGCGGAAAGTTTTAGTTTCACTTTATTCTCCTGGAAATTTTTCATTCACTGCAGAACTCAACCCAGAACTATTAGCATATGCAAAAAAATAATGTACATAGGCTTATTTATTTCCTTCCTTTTTTTGCACATCATATAATTGACACAATACACTGTTTTTTTCAATATTCTGTTTATTATGGGTCTCTTTCCAGGAAAGAGATAAGAAATTGCAGATGAGAGATACAGAATTGCCCAATTATTCTTTGAAACTCGCCCACACTGCACCCACTATTTGCATGCACAACTTACCCTATTGCCCATGCAAATTAGTTCTCATTTCTTGGAACTGTAATAAATCTGGCCATGAGCTGGCAGTTTGTTTGGCACTGGATCCCAATAAACTGGCAAGTCAGTACTGTATATCAGCCATACTTTCTTTGTGTATTTTTTTGGTACATAAAATAGCTCCAGATTTTTATTTCAATAACTAGAGTATCAAAATCAACATGTTTACACTGCAATTAAACTAATTCATTCTCTAAATCTCTAGTTTTCAAACTCCAAATAATAAAATGTCATTTATTTAGACAATTTAACATAGCCATTTTCACAGGAACACATTCCATAAGCAACTAAATGTGGCTTCTTCTTGTTATTTCACATTACCAAAGCAGTTTAGTATTCAAACTTTACTGAAATCAGGAGCCATGTGCCAGGAATGGAGCCATGTAATTAGACTTTTGATTAGATAAAACCTTTCCTGATATATTCAACTAAACCAGTACATACTGGTGTTTTTTCACCTAATAGTTTGTTGGTTGCTCATTATTTACTTATTTAAATCTTTTTAATTTTTAACTAATTAACTTCATTACTTAAATTGTACTTGAGTTGCAATTTTTCGGCAGTAGATAGCATATACTTAATAAAGTGGCATCTCAGTGTCCTGTAGCTGGTAATACACATTACTGTGCACTCGAAGTTTGATTAATTTTATAAGAATCAGTGTCTCGATTTAAAACTCATGTTGTGTTCATATCTCTTTGATGACTTTGAAGCCATTGCTGTGCTGAGTCCAACACTGACAGCATGTCAACAATATGGCCATGGAGGTCTGTTCCAGGTTTTACAAATACTATGGAGATCCATCTGTAATGGTTCCTGCCTTACATTGAATAGTAGATGCACATTACTCATTATAGGTTTCACTTCATTTTCAAATATTACAACCCCATTTCCAGAAAAGTTGGGATATTTTCCAAAATGCAATAAAAACTAATAGCTGTGTTTTGTTAATTCTTGGGAACATTTATTTAACTGACAAAAGTACAAAGAAAAGATTTTCAATAGTTTTACTGACCAACTTAACTGTATATTTTTTATATAAATGAAGCTAGAATTCGATGCCTGAAACACACTTAAAAAAAAAAAAGTTGGGACAGAGGCATTATTACCATTGTATTACCATCACCTTTCCTTTTAATAACACTTTTTAATCTTATGGAATCTGAGGAAACTAATTGCTGCAGTTTTGCAATTGCTGTCCATTCTTGCTTGATACAAGACTTCAGCTGCTCAACAGTCTGTGGTCACCGTTGCCTGCTTCTCCTCTTCATGATGCGCCATACATTCTCAATAGGAGCAGATCTGGACTGGCAGCAGGCCAGTCAAGCACATGCACTCTGTATCTACGAAGCCATGCTGCTGTAGCCCATGCAGAATGAGGCCTGGCATTGTCCTGCTCAAATAAGCATGGATTTCCTGGGAAGAGGCTTTGCCTTGATGAATATGTCTCTCTAAAATCCCAATATGCGCTCTAATACATCAATGGCACCTTCACATACATGCAACTCACCCATACTGTGAGCACTGATGCCCCCAATACCATCACAGATGCTGGTTTTTGCACCTTTCTCTGATAAACTATATGGTCATGTTCACCTTTGGCACTGAAAACTCGACATCAGTTTTCCCCAAAACAGGCTGAAATGTGACTCATCTGACCACAGCACACATTTCCACTGTCTTTCAGTCCATCTGACATGAGTTCACACCCAGAGAAATCAGTGTTTTTTTCTGCATAGAATTGATGAATGGCTTCCCCCTTGTATAATTGGTTTGGTTGCATTTCTGGATGCAGCGGCAGACTGTGTTATGGTAAGTGACAACAGTTTTCTGAAGCACTCCCAAGCCCATGTGGCTATATTTGTCATATTAGCATGACAGTTTCTCAGGCAGTGCCGCCTGAAAGCTCGAAGGTCATGCTCATTCAACAGTGGTTTCCGACCTTGCTCTTTACGCACTGTCTCCAAATTCCCTGAATCTTTTTACAATATTATGGACTGTAGATTTTGAAAGACCTAAAATCTTGCGTTGAGAAATGTTCTTTTTGAATTGACTAACAATTCTCTCATGAATTTTGATACAAAGCAGTGAGCCACGACCCATCCTTGCTTGTAAAGACTGAGCCTTTGGTGCTGCTCCTTTTAGACCCAATCATGATACCAATTAATCTGCTTATTGTGGAATCTTGCAGAATGGTGTTATATGAATATCCTATAAACTTCAGTCTTATTTTGCCTCTGTCCTAACTTTTTTTGTGTGTTGCAGGCATCAAATTCTAACTTCGTTTATATTTACAAAATACAATTAAGTTGGTCAGTTAAACTATTGAAAATCTTTTCTTTGTACTTTTGTCAGTTAAATAAAGGCTCACGTGAATTAACAAATCACAGATTTTTTTTGTTTTTATTACATTTTGGAAAATATCCCAACTTTTCTAGAAATAGGGTTGTAATTGACTGGAACCAGTTCATTTAGTGGTATAAGCAAATAAACCAATTCAACCTACATTCATGACTGCTTTATAATTAGGTTAATACTGTACATAATGTATATGGAGCATGGCGTATGAATAACTTTCCAAGATAAACTTTATAATTCCAAATGTACAATTACAGTACTGTGCAAAAGCCTTAGTCCCCCTATTTTTTATATAAACTTTGTTATAGATTTTTATTTGATGACTTCTACATTATCAAGTCAGTACAAAAACATTTCCAAATTCCAAACGTTCATTTTACAGCACAAAATTAAATGTTACAGAAAAAAAAAAGTTTGTATCTGAGCAGCATATTCCATAAGAGGGCACTTTTCAGATGAAAAAAGAAAAAAACATAATGAAGGCTACTGGGTTTTGGTGCAAAATTAAGAAGCGAGTGTGACAGTCAAAGTGTCCAGAAGAACTATGGCTAGTTCTACAAGATGCTCAGTAAAACCTACAGCTCATTTCCGCATAAAACTGCACTCATTGTACCGGTGACTACTATTTTTCTTTTAAAGCAAAGGGTCGTCTCACACCAAATATTGACTTTGTTTCATTCATTATGGCTTACTTATTATGGTTTATAGTATTTTTTATGTTGAAACATTTAATTTCATTATTTTTAAGCCATTTTTGGTTGACAGCATTTCTTTACGTGTGCCTAAGACACAGTACAGTACTGTATATGGGGAAATAATCTTAGATAAAAGTTGCTTAAGCTCTCCAACCATCAAAACTTTAAAATCATATGTATGTATATATGTATTCCTGCTTAAACTTAAGCAGTCTCTTTGAGCCTGAGAAAGCTAATAGGAAAATAATATTGTGTATATTGTATATATTTGTCTATAATTCAGGAGTTTAGCAAATGGTGAGCTTAACAATCTCAGTTATTTCTGTCTGCACCATTGTATTTGGTTTTGCTTGAGCAGCCTGGGAATCTTGGACAGATAAACGAAGCCTGCTCATTTCAATATTAGATCACATGGGCCATTCTCAGAAAATGTGACAAATTCAGTTTTAAACATCTCATTCTCATCTCATTATCTCTAGCCGCTTTATCCTGTTCTACAGGGTCGCAGGCAAGCTGGAGTCTATCCCAGCTGACTACGGGCGAAAGGCGGGGTACACCCTGGACAAGTCGCCAGGTCATCACAGGGCTGACACATAGACACAGACAACCATTCACACCTACGGTCAATTTAGAGTCACCAGTTAACCTAACCTGCATGTCTTTGGACTGTGGAGGAAACCAGAGCACCCGGAGGAAACCCACGCGGAGAACATGCAAACTCCACACAGAAAGGCCCTCGCCAGCCACGGGGCTCGAACCCGGACCTTCTTACTGTGAGGCGACAGCACTAACCACTACACCACCGTGCCACCCAGTTTTAAACATGAAGTTTGTTTTTTCTCTAAAGCCATTAATCCTGGCCCTCTTGTGAAAGAAAGAATTTAACAGAGCAGTAAAAAAAATAAATAAATAAATAAATAAAAATTATTGCGACAACTTGTGTGCGTTTGCAAAAATTTTATTTAGCCTAAATATACCAAAATGTCATTACCACCATGTGTCTAAATGAGCATTAGTGAAATCTGAATGAAAATAATTCCTTTGTTTTTAATTTTATTTTCACTTTTCTTTGTGAAATATTACCTCAAAACCTTCACTTTTTATTGTGGAAAATATCATGATCTTTGCTTCAACAGTTTTTGGTGTATAGCCTATGCGCAAGAATGTGTACTTTCTTGATGTCTTTACTGTTACCCAAAAGGGAAAATCATGCTGTAACTCAAGGCTTTGACAATAGAGGGCAGTGCAGCTACATGAGGAAGGACCAGGATGTTGAGCAGCCATTTTGAAAAGATCACTGGTGCTTGAATGTTGGAATCCAGGATACAGATCAAATAATTATGAAATTTTGAGATGTCAGGCAAATTAACTGTCTTTGCCGTTATCCCCAAATGTTGTTAGCCCCAACATGTGCTGCATATTGAAAAAGTTTAGTTAGTCAAGTAGCAAGTTAGGATGGGATAATAAATGCATAATTTGTTTATCTTTTTTTTCTGCACTCAGTGACCCAAAAATGCCATGAGATGCCTTTACCATTACCCAGTGTTGTCTTTACCATTGCCCGAAAGAGTAATGGTAAGACAACAACTGGGCATTATTTTTTCATAATAATGCTATTTCTCTGGTGGCACGGTGGTGTAGTGGTTAGCACTGTTGCCTCACAGCAAGAAGATTCTAGGTTTGAGCCCAGCAGCTGACAAGGGCCTTTCTGTGTGGAGTTTGCACATTCTCCCTGTGTCTGTGTGGGTTTCCTCTGGGTGCTCTGGTTTCCCCCACAGTCCAAAGACATGCAGGTTAGGGTAATTGGTGGCTCTAAATTGACCATAAGTGTGAATGGTTGTCTATGTGTTAGCCCTGCGATGACCTGGTGACTTGTACCCTGCCTCTCGCCCATAGTCAGCTGGGATAGGTTCCCGTTTGCCTGCGACCCTGTACAAGATAAGCGGCTACAGATAATGGATGGATGGTATCTCTTGCTTTGTGAACTCATGAAATATGCTTTTTTGTTGATGAAATATACTTACAGAGATTGTAACTAAGATTAGTGTATACAAGAATTTTAAAAATGTCTTTACCGTTACTCGTCACATTTTCTGAGAATGGCCCATATACCAGATTCTCAGCATGACCTGGTCAGGGAAATCAGCTAGAGTTTGAGGAGAGTTTTTCTTTTTTTTCATATTTCTGTTGTGTTTCTCGAGTTTGGGGTCATACAGTACAAACATTTTAATATGATCGATGTCGGCATAATTCAGTTCCAGAGTTAGGGGAGGAATGGTAGAGAGACACAGTCAGTGAACCATAGAGATAGAGGACAAGCTTGTGGAACACTGACAGTGATGTCCACTTTTAACTAACAACATCTTCAAGGTCCACTGCATTTCCTCAAAATCATCTCTGAATGTGAAAAGTGGCGAGACAGAGGTTAGACCACAGTATCCTCATCTTCATCTGACGTGACCAAATTACAGAAAGTGAATGCAAAGCTTGCAGAGGTAAACTGGGCGACTGATAAGGACCATCAACAACCTCAAAATGAATAACACGGTACTCTCTAAACCAACTGGCAAAAATACATACTTTATTTGTTCCTCTCTCTTATTGTAATGACCAACAGGACAGTTTTCTTCAGGGTGGAATATTCCTGTTGGCTCGTTTCACTACCAAGCAAAGTTATGACCTCAGGACTGTAATTGTGGCCCTGGGTGGACAGCCTGTGCAAAGCTGCACTACTTGACGATTGTTCTTTTTCATACCTTAGCTCATTGAGGAGTTGGTGAAGTGGATTCAAAGGCACTGAGTATAGCAGTGTAATCATTTTTTACTTGTAATAATCAGACTAATTTCTAATTTATTAAATCTTCAGTGACCACTAGGGATGTAACAGTACACTCCAGGCATGATTTGATTTGATTCATGATCCTGGCTTCATGATTCTGATTTGATTCTCAGAAGATTTTTATAACATCTAAATGAAGAAAAATAACAACGAAAATTATGATTGTTTTTAATTTCTGAATCACAATCAATCCAGGGGTGGCACGGTGGTGTAGTGGTTAGCGCTGTCGCCTCACAGCAAGAAGGTCCGGGTTCGAGCCCTGTAGCTGGCGAGGGCCTTTCTGTGCGGAGTTTGCATGTTGTCCGCGTGGGTTTCCTCTGGGTGCTCCAGTTTCCCCCACAGTCCAAAGACATGCAGGTTAGGGTAACTGGTGACTCTAAATTGACCGTAGGTGTGAATGGTTGTCTGTGTCTATGTGTCAGCCCTGTGATGACCTGGCGACTTGTCCAGGGTGTACCCTGCCTTTCGCCTGTAGTCAGCTGGGATAGGCTCCAGCTTGCCTGCGACCCTGTAGAACAGGATAAAGCGGCTACAGATAATGAGATGAGACAATCAATCCAAAACAATGTGCATCCATCCACCCATTATCTGTAGCCACTTATCCTGTACAGGTTTGCAGGCAAGCTGAAGCCTATCCCAGCTGACTATGGGTGAGAGGCAGGGTACACCCTGGACAAGTCACCAGATCATCACAGGGCTAACACATAGAGACAAACCATTCACACCTATGGTCAATTTAGAGCCACCAATTAGTCTTGGAATTGTGGAGGAAACCCATGCAGACATGGGGAGAACATGCAAACTCCACACAGAAAGGTTCTTGTTGGCCACTGGGCTTGAACCCAGGACCTTCTTGTTGTGAGGCAACAGTGCTAACCACTACACCACCATGCCGCCTATGGTTTATTTATACTTTTAAATTTTAATGTGTATTCTATAATGTATAATTTGAAAAATAAATAAATACATTAAAGTGACACAGGTCGATGTATTAAAAAGATGAATAGTAACCTGTGGAGCTAGAATAACCCCCAGGTACTTGAATCACACGCTGTATTACCTGCTGCCTCATGCCTGTGAAGGAGAATGAGCCAGAAAAACAGTGCACACTAATGTTTACACTTGGGTACGGAAATGGCTAAAGTTTACCCTCATTATATTATAACGAACGAGGTCACAACAGACATGGCAGAACTGGTGGCCTCTGACACAGAGGCGAGTGCTCAAGAGCCTTCAAGCTAACAGGTGCATTTAGATTTGGAATATTTCAATTCTCGATTTTTATTTTTAGAAAAATATTTTTCTAAATATTTAAATTTTTCTCGATTTAGGAGTATTCATTCGATATGGGTGATCCGCCATGTTTGCTATGGCTCCGCGGTCATGACCTCTGACCCATGCATGACCTCACGTGACTTTTCCAAACTGGCTGCTGACCGAGTGGTTTGTAAACAGACTAACACGTGGTTAGGACGCCCCACATTAGGAAATAAAATGTACTGAAACATGATGATGCATACCAGCTATGAAGATGGGTATTAGCTCAAACAATTCACAAAAGGGAGTGGATTCAATGACTCATAAACCAGCACATCGTGTCACTTTAATAAAGCAAACCGATTATATTAGACTAAAAAACACGAATCCAACACAGGTGATCTGATTCAGTCAATGGGTGCGGCACTTACTGAAATTTTGACCTTACTTTCAAGTCCTGTTAGCCAGAGCACACATTTTTTGTAACTTTGCAGTAGTGATATCACAATGGGTATTTTTTTAACTTCATAAACTTCCACATGTGGAGACTCAATCAATAGACGTGTTGTTTTGTTATGAAAATATCCAATTGTAAGTGCATCATTTTTTTTAATCTATTGGCAATTATAAATTTAACGCATTTGGCATCTGTGGCACAAATTCTGACTATAGTTATGTCTATGTGATACTCATTCACATAACATTACATCTATGGAACAGAATTCTGTTGATTCATTAGTCAAGGTGTTGGTAACTGACATCATGAGTTTGTGATCTCTGAATCTGAGGCTGAAATGTGTGCAAGCCCTGGTCATGGCCTGATTGTGTGAAATTTTATCTTCAGAGGTATGTTTATGTAGGCTGACTTGTGAACCTAGATACAGTGGGGCAAAAAAGTATTTAGTCAGTCACCAATTGTGCAAGTTCTCCCACTTAAAAAGATGAGAGAGGCCTGTAATTTTCATCATAGGTATACCTCAACTATGAGAGACAAAATGAGAAAAAAAATCCAGAAAATCACATTGTCTGATTTTTAAAGAATTTATTTGCAAATTATGGTGGAAAATAAGTATTTGGTCAATAACAAAAGTTCATCTCAATACTTTGTTATATACCCTTTGTTGGCAATGACAGAGGTCAAACGTTTTCTGTAAGTCTTCACAAGGTTTTCACACACTGTTGCTGGTATTTTGGCCCATTCCTCCATGCAGATCTCCTCTAGAGCAGTGATGTTTTGGGGCTGTCGCTGGGCAACACGGACTTTCAACTCCCTCCAAAGATTTTCTATGGGGTTGAGATCTGGAGACTGGCTAGGCCACTCCAGGACCTTGAAATGCTTCTTACGAAGCCACTCCTTCATTGCCCGGGCGGTGTGTTTGGGATCATTGTCATGCTGAAAGACCCAGCCACATTTCATCTTCAATGCCCTTGCTGATGGAAGGAGGTTTTCCCTCAAAATCTCACGATACATGGCCCCATTCATTCTTTCCTTTACACGGATCAGTCATCCTGGTCCCTTTGCAGAAAAACAGCCCCAAAGCATGATGTTTCCACCCCCATGCTTCACAGTAGGTATGGTGTTCTTTGGATGCAACTCGGCATTCTTTCTCCTCCAAACACGACAAGTTGAGTTTTTACCAAAAAGTTCTATTTTGGTTTCATCTGACCATATGACATTCTCCCAATCCTCTTCTGGATCATCCAAATGCTCGCTAGCAAACTTCAGACGGGCCTGGACATGTACTGGCTTAAGCACGGGGACAAGTCTGGCACTGCAGGATTTGAGTCCCTGGCGGCGTAGTGCGTTACTGATGGTAGCCTTTGTTACTTTGGTCCCAGCTCTCTGCAGGTCATTCACTAGGTCCCCCCGTGTGGTTCTGGGATTTTTGCTCACCGTTCTTGTGATCATTTTGACCCCACAGGGTGAGATCTTGCGTGGAGCCCCAGATTGAGGGAGATTATCAGTGGTCTTGTATGTCTTCCATTTTCGAATAATTGCTCCCACAGTTGATTTCTTCACACCAAGCTGCTTACCTATTGCAGATTCAGTCTTCCCAGCCTGGTGCAGGTCTACAATTTTGTTTCTGGTGTCCTTTGACAGCTCTTTGGTCTTGGCCATAGTGGAGTTTGGAGTGTGACTGTTTGAGGTTGTGGACAGGTGTCTTTTATACTGATAACGAGTTCAAACAGGTGCCATTAATACAGGTAATGAGTGGAGGACAGAGGAGCCTCTTAAAGAAGAAGTTACAGGTCTGTGAGAGCCAGAAATCTTGCTTGTTTGTATGTGACCAAATACTTATTTTACCGAGGAATTTACCAATTAATTCATTAAAAATCCTACAATGTGATTTCCTGGATTCTTTCCCCCCATTCTGTCTCTCATAGTTGAAGTGTACCTATGATGAAAATTAGAGGCCTCTCTCATCTTTTTAAGTGGGAGAACTTGCACAATTGGTGGCTGACTAAATACTTTTTTGCCCCACTGTATATCCCGTGAGCTGAATATCTTGCCTTGTTTAGCGTTGTAACTCTGCATGTCAGGGGTGTTGCAGTAGAAATTAGAAGAGCATCCTGAGAGCTCAGACTTCTGCCAAGGCCAAATTCCGCAACATTAGCAAAAATGAAACTCAATTCGTTGAGCCACCCTGCAAGCCAGATCAAAATTGGATGGGTTCTACTTTGGTCAATGTTACACCGTTCCACCAAGTTTCAGGAAAATCGGGCTGGTTGTTTTTGCATCTCATCTCATCTCATTATCTCTAGCCGCTTTATCCTGTTCTACAGGGTCACAGGCAAGCTGGAGCCTATCCCAGCTGACTACGGGCGAAAGGCAGGGTACACCCTGGACAAGTCGCCAGGTCATCACAGGGCTGACACATAGACACAGACAACCATTCACACTCACATTCACACCTACGGTCAATTTAGAGTCACCAGTTAACCTAACCTGCATGTCTTTGGACTGTGGGGGAAACCGGAGCACCCGGAGGAAACCCACGCGGACACAGGGAGAACATGCAAACTCTGCACAGAAAGGCCCTCGCCGGCCACGGGGCTCGAACCCAGACCTTCTTGCTGTGAGGCGACAGCGCTAACCACTACACCACCATGTCGCCCCGTTGTTTTTGCATAATCCTGAAAACAAACAAACAAACCGAAAGCATAACCTCCTTGGTGGAGGTAAATAAACTGTGGCCACCAGGATATTAAGGGGAAAGCCTACATTTCAGAGCACCCTCACTGAAAACTCCAGCAATCCTTTAGCATTAGCAAAAGAAAATCTCTGGCACCATCTCTGAAAGTGGTCTCTTAATTTTTCCATAGCTGTACAGATTGGGTCCTCTGATGTTCAAACAATGCATCTGCATTACATTAATAATTAATAGAATGCTGATTTGCAAGATGTGAATCGCACATGTCCATGATGGACATCATATTCATTTTTGCATTGTGCTGCATCATGATACAATGTATCGTCACACCCTTAGTAACTACTCTATCCTGGTCAGATGGTTTGGAGCTTTTCCCAGAAGCAGTGGGTGCAAAGTGGGAATACACCCTCGATGGGACACCAGTCCACATTCTCAGGGCACTATGCACACCAGAGGGGAACCGTCAGGGCCTCCTAGTCCTTCAAAGAAGGCCCAAACATATCAGCATTTCAAATGTTATATTTAATTTCTTTTATTCTTTCATAATTTCATTATAATTACGCTCTTCTAATTCTAATTTAGTCTCATTTTCTATCAAATTTGCTTCAGAAATGAAAGGGTTACTGTCCTGAAAGCATTAAAATCGAGTTATCCAATGAGATTTTTTTTGTTTGTTGTCTCTAGGCTGAGAAGAGTTTAGAGCTGCTCACTCATTGGTTAGGACTTCATTGCTGGGACAGAAGGCCATGGCAGTGTATATTTATGTAAGAAGTGACAGATGAATTAACCAACCAGATTTTGATTTATGGTGGGAGGGACCAAAAATTTATAGCCTTAGGCCTTCTCAAAGGCCAACGCGAGCTTAACTGCAACTCGGCGCCATCAGTGCAGCAGTGAAGTAACCTTCCAGCCGATGTAGCGTTCATCAGTAGTGTTAGCGAATGCTAATAAAGCGGTCAAGCCAGTGCTATCGAGAGCAAGTAGCACAAGCTAACAACTGAGAAACTAAGATTTCTGTCTCCAGACTCTTCTTCCACACTGCACGCTCGCTACAGTATTTTTCACTCAGACTTAAGTATTCATTTTTCTATGTAATTTACTTATTTTACTTTTAAAATCAACATCAACTATGATACATAACGGAGCAACCTGGCAGACTGCTGCTAATCCCTTGCAAAATCCTTTACCCTGTTGCTTTTTTGGTGTGTCTGGATAAGGTTTGGCTGAGCTCAAGTCCCAGCTCTAATAGTAACAGTTCACCACTGATGCACACATACATTCATAATTTTGTTCTTTTGACATCTGCCCTCCCTGATGACAGGCAGGTGACAGTAATTATCCCCCTTCCCTTTCCACCCATATTCTTCCATCAATAATTAGTTATTTCTCCCCATGACATGACAGTTCCCAACCAAGGAGGGTGAAATCTATCACGTGCTTCCTCCAAAAGTTGAACACAAGAACAACAATGTAAGAGAGAGCACTGGCCATACTACTGATATAGGCTGATGATGCTTTCTGCCTAAATCCAGAACACCTCCCTAGCAAATGGAAAAGGCTTTGGCAAATTCTCAAGAACAAGGACAGGACAAGGACAAAGGCTTTGGGCCACAATGTGTTTGTGCATAATGAGCCAAATATACAACTATATGATGTTCTGCCATTGATGGAGTGTTCAACAGACTGTGCAACTGGCCTGTTGTTGATGTTACTGAAGGGGCTTCCCGGCTTCTTAGTTTAGAGCCACTCCACCTGATTCACCTTGGATCACCTTGGTCTCATTAAACCAGAGAACCCATGTCCATGCTTGATGAGTCTCCAAACAGGATTTCATGTGTCTTTTGGTTCAGTAATGGTTTTCTTCTGACTCTTCCAGAAACTCCAGAGTTGTGGAGTATCCAGGCTTGGGTTGTCTCATGTAAGCTATGGATCTCTCCACAGTTTAAGCTGTTATGCTTGTGTCATACATTGGTGTTTCAGCCGTATCCTGATACAGCACATCAGGATATGTGGCAGTAAGAAAAGAACGTCACAGCATTGCCAGCTTACATAGCTAATACTCTAGGGTGCGTAACACAATCTCCTTGTATGCCAGGGTGCGGCATATTCTTAAGTCCGCACTTAAAAATCCGTAGCACATATGTAGCAGCTTTGATATGTCACACATACGTCACGTGTACACTGTAAAAACGAAAGCTAGGCAACAGTGACACAGCGGGAACGTTGCTCAAACACCTATTACACCGTGCGAACGCTTTAGTTGACGTGTCTGATGAAGGTGGCTCTAGGGCTGGCTGGGTGGATGTCTTCCCTCTTCCCTTGCCCTTCTTGGGTCCTGACTTCTTCGCTGGCATGATGCTTTCTTGACTGTGATGAATGACAACGAAAGCAATGTAGGGTCCAATTTATACTCACCTGTGAATGCCGCAGATATGCTGCAGATACGCAGCAGCAGCGTCACACGCAAGAATGAAACACCACGCCAACGAAACGGTTACACCACAGCAACGTGTCATACACCACGCATATGCTTCAGTATGGCATAACTTCACATCCCTTGAACCCCATACAAACCCCAGATACACCACAGTAATGCCACACATACGCCATGTATGTCACAGGACTTTAATTTTGGACAAAACATGCCTCATTTCTTGGCATTTGGCCCACACGCCGCTTACCTGGCAAGCTACGAGACAGTGTGACACAAGCATTATAAAGAATTCTGAGAAAAGAAAATTACCATAAAGGACCCAAAGACTTACTTCATTTTAAAGGTCATCTCCTTAAGGGACAGAAGGAAATTCAGTCACATGTTTGCTCAGAATCTGGTAAAGTGCAGTCAAGAAACTATATTTGGCAAAGCATATAAGGTGACAGAATATTAAAAAAACAAAGCCTGGCATGATAATGTCTTATGAAGCAATGAGTCCCAATTATGTCAAAAGAAGAACTGATGCCTGTGTGAAGGTTTCTGTAAAACACAGACAGTTTTCTTCAGATCTGGGGGTGCATTTCAACCAGTGCTGTAGGGGATATGATGAGAGTCAACTGAGCGATGAATACTGAGGTATATAAACAGATTTTGACTCATCATTCTCTGTCTTTGGAAAACAACTGCCTAGCAAAACACCCACCCAAAAGTATTACACACATAATTAAGATCTACATGGAGGAAATTGTGGGGACACTGCACACTGTGTTCGATCAGATTTATCACAATCGCTACCTCGTCATAGCTTCCGATTTGAAACGCAGACAAATACACTCACTGGCCAGTTTATTAGGAACACCCATACACACACCTGTTGTTTTATGCGGTTCTCTAATCAGCCAAATCGCTTCACAGCAGCACAATGCATAAAATCATGCAGATACATATCAAGAGCTTCAGTTAATGTTCGCTTCAAACATCAGAATGGGAAAAATAGCATCAATGAGGCTGTTGTTGAGTGTGAATTTGAAATCCGATCAATTCTGTAGGAGGACTAGCATTTTTTGTGAAATTCCATATGACCCCTGTGTAGTGGCATCCATGGCAGGTGGCACCACCTGGTGAACAATTCTTGTTGGAATATGTCTTTTGAGTCTTCTGGGTGAGTTTCAGTGAAAACATCCTAGCAGTTTATGAACAGTAGTGTTTGGTGTGACAAGTCACCCAAAATTTTCAAACACCCATGTTGAAATGTTAAATATGACAGGTGGTGCCACCATCTTGACAACTTTCATACATACCAACCTGAGGAACATTCCATATGAGTTTGATCAAAATTTGATCACTCCTGTAGGAGGAGTAGCAATTTTCGTGAAACTGCATGTGACCCCTCTGTAGCAATTTATGAAGAGGAGCGTTAAATGTGATGAGTCACCCAAAAATTTCAGACGCCCATAAAATCATAAATATGATAAATGGCACCACCATCTTGATAACTTTTATGTGCACCCAACTGGGGAATATTGTATGGGAGTTTGATCGAAATCTGATCAATCCTGTACGAGGAGTAGCAATTTTTGCAAATTGTGGGCGGATGACGGACGGATGATGTGTGATCACATAAGCTCAACTGGCCTGGCCTATGGCTGAATGAGCGAAAAATTGTGATCTCAAAGTGTGACTTTCACTGTGGCATGGGTGTTGGTTTGAGCCAGATGGACTGGTTTGAGTATTTCAAAAACTGCTGATCTCCTGGGGTTTTCACACACAACAGTCTCTAGGGTTTACACAGAAAAATAGTGAAAAAAAAACATTGAGTGAGCGACAGTTCTGTAGGTGAAAACAAACGCTTTGTTGATAAGAGAGGTCAGAGGAAAATGGGCAGATTAGGTCGAGCTGCCAGGAAGGATAGTAACTCATATAATCACTCTTTACAACCGTGGTGAACAGAAAAGCATCTCAGCATGCAAGAGCAGAGCAACACATTGGGTTCCACTCCTGCAGCCAAGAACAGGAATCTTAGAAACACGGGCGATTGCTCTAAGACAACAAGGGAGGCTCAGCCTCCTCTAAAAATTCTGGATCTGAAATAGCAATGTTATAAGTTATAACATTGCTATTTCAGATCCAGAATCATAGAAATATATGTGCTCAACCCAACTACAGTGCGAAATCATCCCGTTATAACTTTCCCCAGTTCGCCTAATGTGTGCGTGAGTTTTTCCCCCTCGTGACAACGCGATGCAGCCCAGCCTCAGTGGACTTCAATGGCATTTGGGAGCTATGCGCTTTTCAATATCAAAATGCAAGACGATTATTGGACAAATACTGCGAAAATGCCTGCCCACGGACTCCGAGCCTCACAGTGGGAGGGACATGGCAAAGCTTTCCGCGAGGAGACTGGTGATTGCTGAAAGCGGCCGGATATTATCTTTGATTGACAGCTCGTTTCAAGATAGGCAGCGGTGAATTTCAGTTCAGTCCCATGCGGATTCGCAAGTGGTGTGGTGTATTGTAAGAGATCAGCTTACATTTCGATTTCATTCATTACATACGGTTTCTACCAGCTTTTTTAGTTTGTATATATTTTCATTGTAAATAAAGTGATAAAGTGTAAATATAGTGTTGTCAAGTTTGCTATCTTAGTTCCAGAAATTTCGTTTATTTGAGTGACTGAATTTGAACTTGAGGGGGCTAGTCAGCTAGCAAGAAAGCTGCGCACGGAGGCCAAGCATTGCTGATTTAATTTTGGCAAAGTCATTTGCCAGTCTTCCTTTCGAGGAAAAAATTAAAAGTAAAGAGCAGGGTAGGGCAACGCCTCAAATTGACTTGGTGAAAAAGGTAGGGAATAATACTCGTTCCTTTCAGCTCTCCTGGTATGAGAAAGTGAATTGGCTAACAGCAAGTGACTCACATCAACAACAGTAAATAGGCTACTTTAGTAATATGTCATGGATGGACCAAAAATATAGAATCTATTTAAAATGTTTATGCTGAGTGTATTATATTGGAATATATATTTTTCTGGATATGAATTAAACACAGCTACAATTTGGAAAACATTTTTAAACAAAAACACAGCCAAGAACATTTCACACTACAGACCTGGATTAAAAGTGAAGGGTTATCAAAATTGTCAATAAAACATTTCTCAGTCAAAATAAGTAAAATATAGGGAAAGTGTCATTGAATGAAATGTGTGGCACCCAGCTCTATGTTTGGCTCCCCAAGGTCAGTGCTTGTGCCTATTCCAGAACACTCTGCTGTTACTGCTGAGGTTCCTGACAAAGAGCTGCTTTCAATAATGATAAATTTTTAAACAACATGCCACAATTTTTAAATATAAAATGTTAAAACATACCCCCCCCCCAACACCACCATCATGTATATTGGACAGTAGGCTAATGGGCCAAAAGAATCTGTTATTTCACAGTTTGTGACCCTGCCAACAATCAGCCAGATCAGAGGCAAGAGTATGGGCAAAATTGATGTGTTTTTTCTTTTAAAATCTGGAAATATCGTAACCGACCAGCCTCCCCTGTTTGAAAGACTACCAGCCGCCACTGCTTAGAAACTAGAACAAGTTCCTATTAAAGTGGCCGGTGAGTGTATGAATATATCATTTATGTTGAACAGCTTTAGACTGTAGAAAAGCCAGGGTTCATTCATTCATCCTTCGTAACTGCCTGTTCGAAACTAGAGATTTTTTTATTACTGAAATTTCCTTTTATGGAACCCAGCAAAAAACTGTGCAAAAAATGTTCAGGTAGTTTGTATCTTGTTAACAGAAAATTCTTAGACATTTTATAAACAATTGAATACTTCTTAACTAGCTAGCACAATAGTAGCTTTCACCAATCAATTCAGCTTGCTTGCTAATCTGTCACAGTGTAGCTAAATCTCGATATTTGTTGTCATGGATATTAGATTACATTACATTAATGCCATTTAGCTCTTATCCAGAGCGACGTACAACATACCCAGAGCAGCCTGGGGAGCAGTGGAGGTTAGATGCCTTCCTCAAGGGCCCTTCAGCCATTCCTGCTGGTCCAGGGAATCAAATCGGCAACCTTTTGGTCCCAAAGCTGCTTCTTTAACCATTAGGCCATGGCTTCCCCAGCCTTCCTTGAAGAATTATTATTTTTAACCCACAAGGACTCTGTTTGTTTGGTTGACACCACATTCTCATCTTGAGTATGTGCACGAAGGCCATGGATGATGAAAGTCTTGCTTGAAATTGCTTCTTAAACAACAGTGAATGGTTTACTCCTGGTTGAATTGTCATCATTTGTCATTATAAGAAATATACCACTTAGCATTTATAGAGCTCATAGAATTCCATTGAAATGTAGTCGAAAGTAACGGTCAAGTGAAGTACACATAATTGAAAAGTGTACTTAAATGCAGTTAAACATTTTTTTTTTAATTACTTGCTTGCTATCCACCTCTCGACACATCTAAAGCTTGGTGGAACCATTTGGACAGGAAAGATCACCCTTTTTAAAGTGTAGAAGAGATCCCTCACACAACCTCAATTGCAGACTCAAGGGGAGGCTACAAAATATATATTTTTTTAAATCTTAAAGCTAAAAAGAAGGAAATCCTGTAATGGTTACTCAACTAATGTTCATTCATTCTAATTAAATGCGATGTTTCCAGTACGTAAACAGTTGTGATCAAAATAAACCGTTCTCTTCATAGTCTTTTCAGATAGCCCTGAGCCTTTTTCACAAAAATACAAGCTGAAGATGGAAATAGAAAACAAACAATCTGTACGTTTTAATCTGGTTCTTGATGCTATATTAGATAGAGCTGTTTCACATAATTGACTTGCAAAACACAGAGTTGGCAATTTATTAGTTAGTGGATCATTATAGCTAATAAACCTGCAAATTTGTGTATCATCAGGAAGGAAGGACCTTGAATTGGTTGACAAATGAGAGAGAGAGAGAGAGAGAGAGAGAGAGAGAGAGAGTCGTCTTGTTTAAACCCAACCAAACAGACTATTTTGGGCCTGAAAAATTTGACTCAAATGATTATTTAATTTACTTAAATCCTTGGAAACACATCTATTTTCATGGCTTCTATTCCAGGCGTGCAGAGCTACAAAAATAAAAGACAGCAGTAAAAACATAAAAGCCAGAAATAAAACATTAGCATGCAGTAAACGAAACGACAGACACGAAGCTAATTAAATATTTAAACTCAGTAAAAGGGTCCAATTTACAGTGGTGCTTGAAAGTTTGTGAACCCTTTAGAATTCTCTATATTTCTGCATAAATATGACCTAAACCATCATCAGATTTTCACACAAGTCCTAAAAGTAGATAAAGAGAACCCAGTTAAACAAATGAGACAAAAATATTATACTTGGTCATTTATTTATTGAGGAAAATGATCCAATATTACATATCTGTGAGTGGCAAAAGTATGTGAACCTCTAGGATTAACAGTTAATTTGAAGGTGAAATTAGAGTCAGGTGTTTTCAATCAATGGGATGACAATCAGGTGTGAGTGGGCACCCTGTTTTATTTAAAGAACAGGGATCTATCAAAGTCTGATCTTCACAACACATGTTTGTGGAAGTGTATCATGGCACGAAAAAAGGAGATTTCTGAGGAACTCAGAAAAAGCGTTGTTGATGCTCATCAGGCTGGAAAAGGTTACAAAACCATCTCTAAAGAGTTTGGACTCCACCATTCCACAGTCAGACAGATTGTATACAAATGGAGGAAATTCAAGACCATTGTTACCCTCCCCAGGAGTGGGCGACCAACAAAGATCACTCCAAGAGCAAGGTGTGTAATAGTCGGCGAGGTCACAAAGGACCCCAGGGTAACTTCTAAGCAACTGAAGGCTTCTCTCACATTGGCTAATGTTAATGTTCATGAGTCCACCATCAGGAGAACACTGAACAACAATGGTGTGCATGGCAGGGCTGCAAGGAGAAAGCCACTGCTCTCCAAAAAGAACATTGCTGCTCGTCTGCAGTTTGCTAAAGATCATGTGGACAAGCCAGAAGGCTATTGGAAAAATGTTTTGTGGATGGAGGAGACCAAAATAGAACTTTTTGGTTTAAATGAGAAGCGTTATGTTTGGAGAAAGGAAAACACTGAATTCCAGCATAAGAACCTTACCCCATCTGTGAAACATGGTGGTGGTAGTATCATGGTTTGGGCCTGTTTTGCTGCATCTGGGCCAGGACAGCTTGCCATCATTGATGGAACAATGAATTTTGAATTATACCAGTGAATTCGAAAGTAAAATGTCAGGACATCTGTCCATGAACTGAATCTCAAGAGAAGGTGGGTCATGCAGCAAGACAATGACCCTAAGTACACAAGTCGTTCTACCAAAGAATGGTTAAAGAAGAATCAAGTTAATGTTTTGGAATGGCCAAGTCAAAGTTCTGACCTTAATCCAATCAAAATGTTGTGGAAGGACCTGAAGCGAGCAGTTCATGTGAGGAAACCCACCAACATCCCAGAGTTGAAGCTGTTCTGTATGGAGGAATGGGCTAAAATTCCTCCAAGCCGGTGTGCAGGACTGAACAACAGTTACCGGAAACATTTAGTTGCAGTTATTGCTGCACAAGGGGGTCACACCAGATACTGAAAGCAAAGGTTCACATACTTTTGCCACTCACAGATATGTAATATTGGATCATTTTCCTCAATCAATAAATGACCAAGTATAATATTTTTGCCTCATGTGTTTAACTGGGTTCTCTTTATCTACTTTTAGGACTTGTGTGAAAATCTGATGATGTTTTAGGTCATATTTATGCAGAAATATAGAAAATTCTAAAGGGTTCACAAACTTTCAAGCACCACTGTAAAGAGAGTGTGAAGTTTATTCCCAGATCAGTAGAAACCTCTGTTGATGGAGTATTGTAGGTATTACTGATCATCCAATAGATCTGTTATATGAAGGCAGTTTATCGGAAAACAGATACACCAATAGAGGTTATACTATATGGCCAAAAGTATGTGGACACCTGACCATCACACCCATATGTGTCTTGAACATCCTGTTCCAGATTTAGTCCCCCTTTGCTCTTAATAATAAGCTCCACTCTTCTCTTCTGGGAAGGATTTTTCCACTAGATTTTTGGGGTGTGGCTGTGAGGATGTGTGTTCATTCATCTATCAGAGCATCAGTGATGATATCAGGCACTGATGTTGTGTGGGCGGCACGGTGGTGTAGTGGTTAGCACTGTCGCCTCACAGCAAGAAGGTCCAGGTTCGAGCCCCGTGGCCGGCGAGGGCCTTTCTGTGTGGGGTTTGCATGTTCTCCCCGTGTCCGCGTGGGTTTCCTCCGGGTGCTCCGGTTTCCCCCACAGTCCAAAGACATGCAGGTTAGGTTAACTGGTGACTCTAAATTGACTGTAGGTGTGAATGTGAGTGTGAATGGTTGTCTGTGTCTATGTGTCAGCCCTGTGATGACCTGGCGACTTGTCCAGGGTGTACCCCGCCTTTCGCCTGTAGTCAGCTGGGATAGGCTCCAGCTTGCCTGCGACCCTATAGAAGGATAAAGTGGCTAGAGATGATGAGATGAGATGAGATGATGTCGTGTGAAGAGGCTCCAGGTCCAGTTCATCCCAAAGGTGTTCAGTGGAGCTGGGTGCAGGGCTCTGTGCAGGACACTCAAGTTCGTCCTACAATCTTTACAAACCATGCCTTCATGGACTTTGATTTGTGCACAGGGGCGTTGTCATTTTGGAACAGGTTTGGGCCTGTTAGTTCCAGTGAAGGGAAAGTGTAATGCTACAGCATACAAATACATTCTATACAATTGTGTGCTTCGACCCACATGGGTGTGGAATACAGGTGTTGTGGTCAGGTGTTCACAAACCTTTGGCCATATAGTGTTTTTTTTTTTAATATACTGAGAGAAGACCATACAGGTTTTCTATATACACACTGAGCTGCTAGTTTATTAGTTTCTACACTGATATATCTAAACTCTCTACTCAGGGCCATATTCTGAGCCAGTGACTTAAAGATACTGACTGCAAAGTCATCCAAATTTAATTTTTTTTTAATTGTGTATGGTATTTTCCTATGTCCTGCAAGAACAATATCATGCAGACGAGATGTGATTATTTTAGTGTGCTGAGGGTCGCTGTTTTGGGACCATTTTCCTACCTCTTGAGGTAAACAGTAAGGCCCTACGAAAACAGGAAATGGCCGAACGTGAGGAGCTTTAACTAATTCGCATAACTATGGAACTGCGTCACACCAAGATGGCAATGCACGGAAAATATCATGACTCTGCATCGACCTCGGAGAGTTTTGAGTCAGAGGTCTGTGATTTGCGGTTGACATTCATGAATAGATCCATCCATCCATTATCTGTAGCTGCTTTATCCTGTTCTACAGGGTCGCAGGCAAGCTGGAGCCTATCCCAGCTGACTATGGGCGAGAGGTGGGGTACACCCTGGATAAGTCGCCAGGTCATCACAGGGCTGACACATAGACAAACAACCATTCATGCTCACATTCACACCTACGGTCAATTTAGAGTCACCAGTTAACCTAACCTGCATGTCTTTGGACTGTGGGGGAAACCGGAGCACCCAGAGGAAACCCACGCGGACACGGGGAGAACATGCAAACTCCGCACAGAAAGGCCCTCGCCGGCCACGGGGCTCGAACCCAGACCTTCTTGCTGTGAGGCGACAGTGCTAACCACTACACCACCATGCTGCCCCACAAATAGATCTATGAAACAAAAAATGAATATATCTTTTCTCTGTTACTGCTTTTGTGTTATTGTTTCTTTCTCTGTAAGATCAAAACATTAGGGGTATAACTCCATACTCGCTACTGAGGACTTGAGCCCATGCATTCTATGGCTAAGGTAACTAAGCACTAGCTAGAATGATTTAGTTATCTGTCCAGAAAAAAGACATGTCCTCGAACTTTGCTCTATCTTGCAGTTGCACTCACTAGGCAGGCTTTCATTTTCTTTTCCACTGGCTTTTAGCTGGAGGGAGAGCCGAGTCCGCCATGTTTGCCCATCACGCCGACTTATTTTGGTTAAAAGTAGGTCAAACACACCCCACGGTGGTCATGTGATATTGTTGCTCGCTTGCTTTGGCAATCTCCAGAATCATAAAATGCAGGACACTTTTTATCTCAGCAAAACATTTACATATAGGATACACAGCATGTGTGTGCGGCAGCGAAACATCTCAAAACTCCAACAGCAATAGAAATACCTGTAGAACATTTTGTCCATAATTCAACTTTGTTCTCAGCACATTTAAAGCTATGTTCACGTATATACCGGTACGATAGTGGTATAACTGTATCGATACAAAGTATACCGGTACAGTTTAGTGCATCTGTCCACACTAGCAAGAAATGTTTGAGGTTTTCTTTCACGTAAGTTGAAATGCGCGTGCGCGAAATGTTTCCATGGTTACCGAGTAACTTCCTTCCGAGAATATAGTGGATGAAACAACGTGTGTGTGCTTTTTGTTGTCAATGTAGTCTGTATTTCTGGTGGTCATTTATTCAGTCGAATCGTATAAAACGCACGACGCAGTTGAGATAGAAACAAAGAAAACGAATCTCCGTTCTTCACTATTTTATTCAGCGAAGACATCGATTGAGGTGTGTGACTTTGCGCATGCGCATTATATTTGTATCGATACAGAGCCGCTTCATCTGTCCACACTACAGCAAAGCGCTACAGTACCGATACTGTACCGGTACGAAACCCATACATTTGTGGGTTTCGTACCGATACAGTTATACCACTACAGTACCGGTATAGTTGCTAGTGTGGACAGGTTTTGCAGTACGAAAGTAGTATCGTATCGGTACAAAATCCCTAGTGTGGACAGGGTATAAGTGGCTATAGTGTCTATGTCACTGTGCCTTTAAAAACAACCACTGTCTTTTAATAAGGCCAAAAATAAATAAATCAGCCATAGAAAATGCAGACTCGAAGAAAAGTTTGCTTTTCTTTGCTGTCAACTAATACACTGAAAAAAAGCTCGCTGAATTTACTTGAAACAAATGCGTACATCGGGTCCACATCACTGAACTGACATTTACATTACATTACTGGCATTTAGCAGACACTCTTATCCAGTGCGACGTACAGTACAACAGACCAAGAGTAGCCTGGGGAGCAGGGAATTGAACCAGCAACCTTTTGGTCCATTTGGAACGGAGTTGCAAAAGCTCTGAATGAAACTGAAAGCATGATGTTAGTGTACGTTAATCCTTAATTATGCACACAACACTGAATATAGCCCTCTGTGTAAAGCACAGTGTAAAGTTGAGGGTTTTATCACCAGTTACCTTGGGTGCTGAATAAATAACAGGTTCTAGTGGTTTATGCACAGAGAACACAATATTCTTGTAAGTTACATCTGCATGGTCAAGAACTCACAGAAATACTGGCAGCTGCAACAGAACAATCTATGCAACCATAAAGAGGTTTCAAACAACCGATATCCAAAGTGGAAAAAGTAACTGATCAAGAGTTTGTGCTTGTCTTTGAAAGCCATTGATCAAACAGTTAAGGGAATTAGGATTTTTTTTTTAGATCAATATTAGATCAACTAAAAATCAGGCAGGCCTCCAAGACGTTCATTAAGAATAAATGTTATTGCAAAATAAATTTTAAAAAGTATAGGGAAAAATGATTTGCTAAATCAGCTAACATGATGAAAAAGTCCTTGGAAAAATGCACAAAGGATTCCTGAGAGACGTGTATGAAATAATATACACCGATCAGTGATAACATTAAAACCACTGACAGATGATGTGAATAACATTGATTATCTCATTACAATGGGACCTGCAAAAGGGTGGGATATATTAGGCAGCAAGTGAATAGTCAGTTCTTGAAGTTGATGTGTTGGAAGCAGAAAAAATGGGCAAGCGTAAGGATTCAAGTGACTTTGACAAGGGCCAAATTGTGGTGGCTAGATGACTGGATCAGAGCATTTCCAAAATGGCACATCTTGTGGGGTGTTCCCGGTATGCAATGGTTAATACCTACCAAAAGTGGTCCAAGGAAGGACAACCAGTGAATGGTGACAGGGTCATGGTTGCCCAAAGCTCATTGATGCACTTGGAAATTGAAGTCTAGCCTGCCTGGTCTGATCTCACAGAAGAGCTACTGTAGCACAAATTGCTGAAAAAATTAATGCTGGCTATGACAGAAAAGTGTCAGAACACACAGTGTATCGCAGATTGTTGCATATGGGGCTGCATAGCTGCAGACTGGTTAGAGTGCATATGCATGCTGATCCCTGTCTACCACTGAAAGCACAAACAATAGGCATGTGAGCATCAGAACTGGACCATGGAGCAATGGAAGAAGGTAGCCTGGTCTGATGAATCACATTTTCTTTTACATCATGTGGATGGCTGGGTGTGTGTACATCACTTACCTGGGGAAGAGATGGCACCAGGATGCATTATAGGAAGAAGGCAAGCCGGAGGAGGCAGTGTGATTCTCTATGCAATGTTCTGCTAGGAAACTCTGGGTCCTGGCAGTCATGTGGATGTTACTTTCATATGTACCACCTAAAAATTGTTGCAGACCAAGTACACCCCTTCATGCCAATGGCATTTCCTAATGGCAGTGGCCTCTTTCAGCAGGGTAATTTGTACTGCTACAGTGCAAAAATTGTTCATGGAACAATTGTTTGAGGAACATAAAGAGTTCAAGATGTTGACTTGGCTTCCAAATTCTCCAGATCTCAATCCAGCTGAGCATCTGTGGGATGTGCTGAACAAACAAGTCTGATTCATGGTGGCCCCAACTCACAACTTACAGGACTTAAAGGATCTGCTGCTCATGTCTCGGTGCCAGATACCACAGACCAGCTTCAGAGGTCTTGTGGAGTCCAAGCCTCGAAGGGTCAGAGCTGTTTTGTGGCACAAGGGGGACCTATACAATATTAGGCAGGTTGTTGTAATGGTATAGTTGATCTGTGTATACAAGCGAAAGAATACTCAAGAAGAAAACTGAAAATGCCATGTTTATTCTCAAAAGCAATTTCTATGAAGGTGGAGAAAAGTCAAGAAAATCGCTGTCTCAAGCAAAAGGAAGTGTCATAAGTTATAGCAGGAACGATAAATGAAAGCAAGCTATGACTAAGTCTCAGGAGAACTTCAACTGAAATTGATATACTCACACTAACCTCCTTAAGAGTAAAGAATGGTCTGAAGGTCTCCAAGATTCCGTACAGAGGAGATGGGTGCTTGAACAGAAAGGCAAGGAAAGTCATTAATATTATAAAAGGGAAAGCAGACAAAGTGTAGCTGTATTTTCCCCTGCTTTAAACCTACAGGTTATTCAAAGTCTATAAATCACTAGCTTAGCAACCTAAAAAGAATTTCCTTGATCCAACCAGCACTAGGGCAAAAATATTGTTTCCTGATGTGTCCTGATTGTATATACCCAGATTAGGTAGGGTTTGTGAAAGGAAGTTCATTCTTTAAAAATAAAAGGATGGTTAAGTCAAGAGAGAGATACTTCAAATCACCCATTTCTCACTACAACCCTGACTCCAAAAAAGTTGGCTACCTGTTACCTGTCTTCTGTGCACCGAGTGGCACATAAGGCCTCAATGGGTTTCCTCTACTTCTGGTTTCTGTCACACACACACACACACACACACACACACACATATATATACAGTGGTGCTTGAAAGTTTGTGAACCCTTTGGAATTTTCTATATTTCTGCATTAATATGACCTAAAACATGATCAGATTTTCACACAAGTCCTAAAAGTAGATAAAGAGAACCCAGTTAAACAAATGAGACAATAATATTATACTTGGTCATTTATTTATTGAGGAAAATGATCCAATATTACATATCTGTGAGTGACAAAAGTTGTGAACCTCTAGGATTAGCAGTTAATTTGAAGGTGAAATTAGAGTCAGGTGTTTTCAATCAGTGGGATGACAATCAGGTGTGAGTGGGCACCCTGTTTTATTTAAAGAACAGGGATCTATCAAAGTCTGATCTTCACAACACATGTTTGTGGAAGTGTATCATGGCACAAACAAAGGAGATTTCTGAGGACCTCAGAAAAAGCGTTGTTGATGCTCATCAGGCTGGAAAAGGTTACAAAACCATCTCTAAAGAGTTTGGACTCCACCAATCCATAGTCAGACAGATTGTATATAAACGGAGGAAATTTAAGACCATTGTTACCCTTCACAGGAGTGGTCGACCAACAAAGATCACTCCAAGAACAAGGCGTGTAATAGTTGGCGAGGTCACAAAGGACCCCAGGGTAACTTCTAAGCAACTGAAGGCCTCTCTCACATTGGCTAATGTTAATGTTCATGAGTCCACCATCAGGAGAACACTGAACAACAATGGTGTGCATGGCAGGGTTGCAAGGAGAAAGCCAGTGCTCTCCAAAAAGAACATTGCTGCTCGTCTGCAGTTTGCTAAAGATCACGTGGACAAGCCAGAAGGCTATTGGAAAAATGTTTTGTGGATGGATGAGACCAAAATAGAACTTTTTGGTCTAAATGAGAAGCATTATGTTTGGAGAAAGGAAAACACTGCATTCCAGCATAAGAACCTTACCCCATCTGTGAAACATGGTGGTGGTAGTATCATGGTTTGGGCCTGTTTTGCTGAATCTGTGCCAGGACGGCTTGCCATCATTGATGGAACAATGAATTCTGAATTATATCAGTGAATTCTAAAGGAAAATGTCAGGACATCTGTCCATGAACTGAATCTCAAGAGAAGGTGGGTCATGCAGCAAGACAATGACCCTAAGCACACAAGTTGTTCTACCAAAGAATGGCTAAAGAAGAATAAAGTGAATGTTTTGGAATGGGCAAGTCAAAGTCCTGACCTTAATCCAATCCAAATGTTGTTGAAGGACCTGAAGCAAGCAGTTCATGTGAGGAAACCCACCAACATCCCAGAGTTGAAGCTGTTCTGTACGGAGGAATGGGCTAAAATTCCTCCAAGCCGGTGTGCAGCACTGATCAACAGTTACTGGAAACGTTTAGTTGCAGTTACTGCTACACAAGGGGGTCACACCAGATACTGAAAGCAAAGGTTCACATACTTTTGCCACGCACAGATATGTAATATTGGATCATTTTCCTCAATAAATAAATGACCAAGTATAATATTTTTGTGTCATTTGTTTAACTGGGTTCTCTTTATCTACTTTTAGGACTTGTGTGAAAATCTAATGATGTTTTAGGTCATATTTATACAGAAATATAGAAAATTCTAAAGGGTTCACAAACTTTCAAGCACCACTGTATATATATATATATATATATATATATATATATATATATATATATATATATATATATATATATCAGCCCTCTGCCCAACCCCCAACCTGGAAGACCAGAGGATCACTTTTTGTCTGGTCCCTACCCTTTGACCTGTTCAGCATGGGTGTCCCTGCCAGGAGCCTGAAGTCTCTGGTCGACATAGCTCTAGGGGTCACTGGAACACACAAGCCGTACCACCACTACAAGGTGGTGATCCCAGTGGTATGGTCCAAAAAAGTTGGGACATTGTGTAAAACATTAATAAAAACAGAAATAATTTGCAAAATCATTTTCAACCTATATTCAGTTGAATACAATACAAAAACAAGATATTTAATCTTTAAACTGATCAGCATTGTTATTTGAAAATATATACTCCTTTTGATGCCTGCAACACATTCCAAAAAGTTGGGACAGCAGCAACAAAAGACTAGGAAAGTTGTGGTATACTCAAAAAACACTCCACAGGTAAATAGGTTAATTTGGTAACAGGTGAACATATAATGATTGTGTACGAAAGGGACATTCTCTAAAGGCTCGGTCGTTCACAAGTAAGGACGGGGCGAGGTTCATCACTTTGTGGCAAATAATGTTTCTCAACATATAATCACAAGGAATTTAGGGATTTTGCCATCTACAATCCATGGCCTATCCAGGGGAAGCCATGGCCTATCCAGGGGAAGCCATGGCCTAATGTTTAGAGGAACAGCTTTGGGCCCAAAAGGTCACTGGTTCAATTCTCTGGACCAGCAGGAATGGCTGCAGTGCCCTGGAACAAGGCACTGAACCCCAACTGTTCCCCAGGCTGCTCTGGGTATGTTGTATGTTGCTCTGGATAAGATTATCTGCTAGATGCCATTAATGTAATGTAATGTACAGTCCACAATGTCACCAGAGAATCCGAAGAAATCTCTACACTTAAGGGACAAGGCTGAAAATCAACACAACGCCCATGACCTTCAATCCTTCAGGCAGCACTGCATTAAAAACCAACATTATTGTATAAAGGGCTTACTACATGGGCTTGGGAACACTTCGGAAAAGTGTTGTCGGTAAACAAAGTTCATTGCTGCATCAACAAATGCAGGTTAAGACTCTAACATGCATAGCAAAAGCCATATATCAACAACCTCCAGAAATACCACTGAGTTCTCTGGGCCTGAGCTCATATGAGATGGACTGACACAAAGTGGAAAAGTGTGCTGTGGTCTAACAAGTCCACATTTCACCCTGTTTTTGGAAAACGTGAACATTGTGTCCTCCGGGCTAAAGAGGAAAAGGACCATCCAGATTGCTACCAGCACAAAGTTCAAAAGTCAGCATCTGTAATGGTATAGGGGTGTGTAAGTGCCCATGGCATGAGTAACTTGGACATATGTGAAGGCTCCATTAATGTTGAAAAGTACATAAAGGTTTTGGAGCAAAAGACGATGTCTTTTTCAGGGACGTCCCCGTATATTCCAGCAAGACAATGCCAAGCCACATTCTACATGTGTTAAAACAGAATGGCTTTGTTTAAAAGAGTCTAACCCTAACCCTGTTAAAAAGAGTGGGGGTGCTAAATTGGCCTGCCTGCAGTCCAGACCTGTCTCCCATTGAAAATGTGTGGCAGATTATGAAGCGCAAAACATGACAAACGAGTATGTACAAACAGACTGCTGAGCAACTGAAGTCGTAGTATATCAAGCAAGAACGGGAAAGAGTTTCACAACTTAAACAATTAGTGTCCTCAGTTCCCAAATGCTTATTATCCACAACCACTTTTCCTGTGTAGGGTCACAAGCAAGCTGGAGCCTATCCCAGCTAACTATGGACAAGAGGCAGGGTACACCCTGGACAAGTCACCAGATCATCACAGGGCTGACATATAGAGGTTCTCTTGCATGGCTTTATCTTTTATTGCTCTTGTGTATGCAAGAGAACCTCAAATCAGCAATAACAGACCATTGCAGAAGGGAAAATCATATAATAGACTGGGACAAGGCTCAAATCATACAACAAGAGAACAACAGATACCACCGTTGGATTAAGGAGTCAGTAGAAATCAGAAAGCGTAGCCCAAGAACAATAAACAGGGATGAGGGGGCATACATGCTCTCCCACACCTGGAGCGCCGTCCTGAGGGGGCAACACTGACAGCAGGAGGTGTGACCGACCTGTCAATATTGACAGGGAGGGCACACCTCCGTAACATCAGCTGATTACAAAGGCACGTCACACACCAACATCCGGGTGACCCTCTGATGAAGACGGAAGTTACACCGTCGAAACATGTCAGGTAAAGGAAAAAAACTTTTACATGTCTGAAACAAAAGAAAACTAATGATTTGATTTAATAAGAAGACATAATGAACGTAACATATCTATGCCCCTGTTCCAACTTTTTGAAACATGTTGCAGGCATCAAATTCAGAATGAGTTTATATTTACAAAAAAAATAAGAAAGTTGATCAGTTTCAACATTAAATATCTTGCCTTTGTATTGTATTCAATTGAATATGCGTTAAAAAAAAAATTATTTGCAAATCAGCGCAGCGGTTAGCACTGTTGCCTCATAACAAGAAGATTCTGGGTTCAAGCCCAATGGCCAATCGGGGCCTTCCTGTGTCTGCATGGGTTTTGTCCAAAGACATATAGTTAGGTTAACTGGCTACTCTAAAGTTGTCTACAGGTATGAATATCTGAGCTGTGATCAGACATGAGTAGTATGGTGGCTGCCAGCAGCGTCTTTGTGTGCCTTCGACTTGGCCATGTTGAGCTGTGTCCTTTGTAATTCAGTTGCAAGAAAGGATGATTAGCCACCCCAGATTTCAAATCACTGCATTCTGTTTTGATTTATGTTTTACACATCGTTCTAACTTGTTTGGAACTGGTGTGGTATATATGAAGCTAAGGTGGAGTCACGTTTTTTTTTAACACAAGCTTTACTATTTTTTTTAAAATAGTTCATAAACTGAAAAAGTGTCATATATGCAGACCAAAGTTTAAAAATAAATATTAGAATGATACATAATAATTTAAGTTGGGGATAGAATCAGAGAAAAAGCACATTAGTTGCTTCTTATTGCAGATGACACCTTGTGGCTGTTCACAGACCTTGCTTCTTCAGCACCAGAATAACTACATACAGTCAAAAGCTACACTCTCGTGGGGGGGATCTGTAAAATGCACCATTCCTAGTCCCTCTGATACCTTCAGTATGTACGATATTTCACCTGGAAACTGGAATAGAATATGCCTTTTAAAATTATTAGAAGGTACATACAGTAATTCGATCTTAAGCTCCTTATTTTTACCTTTCAATTAGCTTTTAGAATAAATCCTTAAAGGTATATTACATTAACATCTCATTCATTCTCATTATCTGTAGCCGCTTTATCCTTCTACAGGGTCGCAGGCAAGCTGGAGCCTATCCCAGCTGACTACGGGCGAAAGGCGGGGTACACCCTGGACAAGTCGCCAGGTCATCACAGGGCTGACACATAGACACAGACAACCATTCACACTCACATTCACACCTACGGTCAATTTAGAGTCACCAGTTAACCTAACCTGCATGTCTTTGGACTGTGGGGGAAACCGGAGCACCCGGAGGAAACCCACGTGGACACGGGGAGAACATGCAAACTCCGCACAGAAAGGCCCTCGCCAGCCACGGGGCTCAAACCCGGACCTTCTTGCTGTGAGGCGACAGCGCTAACCACTACACCACCATGCCGCCCTACATTAACATCTACAACCCCAATCCCAAAAAAGTTGGTATGCTATGTAAACTGTAAATAAAAACAGAATGCAATAATTTGCAAATCATGGAAACCCTATATTTCATTGAAAATAGTACAAAGACAACATATCAAATGTTAAAACCGAGAAATTTTATTGTTTTTTGAAAAATGTATGCTCATTTTGAATTTGACGTCAGCAACACGTTTCAGATAAGTTGGGACAGGGGTAACAAAAGACTGGAAAGTGTAATGCTAAACAAACAAACAAGAAAAACTAATTTGGTTAATTGGCAACAGGTCTGTAACAAGATTGGGTATAAAAAGAGCATCCCAGAGAGGCGGAGTCTCGCAGAAGTAAAGATGAGGAGGGCTTCACTGCTCTGTGAAAGACTGCGTGGGCAAACAGTGCAACAATTTAAGAATAACGTTCCTCAATATTAAATTGCAAAGAATTTGGGGATCACATCATCTATGGCACATAAAAGATTCAGAGAATTTGGAGAAATCTCTGTATGCAAGAGACAAGGCTAAAAACTGACATTGGATGCCTGTGATCTTCAGGCCCTCAGGAGATACTACATTAAAAGCAGACACGTGTCTGTAGTGGAAATCACTGTATGGCTCAGGAACACTTCAGAAAACCATCGTCTGTGAAAACAGTTCATTACTGCATCCACAAATGCAAGTTAAAATCAGATATAAACAACATCCAGAAACACCGCCACCTTCTCTGGGCCGGAGCTCTTTTATGATGGACTGAGGCGAAGTGGAAAATTGTCCCCGAGGTCTGACGAATCAAAGGTAGAAATTATTTTTAGAAATCATGGACATCATGTCCTCCAGGCTAAAGAGAAGAGGGACTTGTTATCAGTGCACAGTTCAAGAGCCAGCATCTGTGATGGTATGACAGTGCATTAGTGCACATGACATGGGTAGCTTGCACATCTGGGAAGGCATCATTAATACTGAATGATGTATACACGTTTCAGAGCAATATGCTGCCATCCAGACAAAATATTTTTCAGGGAAGGCCTTCCTTCTTTCACCAAAACAATGCCAAACCGCTTTCTGCACATATTAAAACTGCATGGCGCTGTAATAAGAGTCCAGGTGCTAAACTGGCCTGCTTGCAGTCCAGACCTGTCTCCCATTTAAAACATTTGGCGCATTATGAAGCGCAAAATACAGCAAAGGAGACCCAGAACTGTTGAGCAACTGAAATTGCATATCAGGCAAGAATGGGACATTTCTCTTTCCAAACTATAGCAATTGGTCTCCTCAGTTCACAGACGTTTACAGAGTGTTGTTAATCGTAGAGGTGATGCAACACAGTGGCAAACATGCCCCGTCCCAACTTTTTTGAAATGTGTTACTGACATCAAATTCAAAATAAGCATATGTTTTCAAAGAACAATAAAGTATCTCAGTTTCAACATTTGATATGTTGTCTTTGTACTATTGTCAATGAAATATAGGGTTTCTGAGATTTGCAGATGATCACAATCTGTTTTTATTTACAGTTTACACAGCATCCCAACTTTTTTGGCATTGGGGTTGTAAAACATACACTACAGGGGAAACATACATGCTTGAGGGTACGTCGTCCAGCCACAAGGAATGGTACTGTTTCTGGCATTTTTTCCAACAAAACATGAGATTAAAGTTTGATATAAAACCACTGTATGGGATTTGTCACTGTGCACTAAGTAGATCAGAAATGCTATATATTGGGTGTTCATAATAATTATATTAGTAATATAATGCAGATCAATACATTTCCATTATTTCCAAAGATGAAGGCCAACCTGAACAGATGAAAATCGTTAAATCTCATTTACAGGGAAAAGGAAGCATCAGTAAAATCTTTGTTATACACCAGTTCAATTATATCTCAGTGTTCATGCCAGTAAACAGTCCTACAGGAAGCCTTGTTTTTTTCTGAAAGAAAAAAGGCACCAACATAACATTGAAAAGAAAAAGGAATACAGTATGAAGGAGCTTTCATGGCCCATTCTGGACCAACATGGCATGGCTTTAGTGAGAGGAAAAACAGGCTAGATGCTGACCTGTTCATAGACTGCGATAGTGAGTGAGCTTACTGCCCCCTCTCGGCCAACTCAGGTGAAGGGACATTTTTATATTAATCTAAAGCACTGGTTCAGAAGGTCTGAGTTTTTATTCTTTTGTTTTTTTTTAAGATCTTATCATGATCAATCTATTTGACTGGTCACTAGAATTCAAAGTGTTTAATCCAAACGTCAATAACTAAAAACCCAAAGGGCTATAATTAATGCCAACTTGGACTATTCTGTGCCAAGTTTCTCAAAAGCATCGTAGCACAAAGATCATTGTTAAATGGTCGAGCAAGCAGCACAGTGAACACTCTCTCTCCTAATTAAGATGCTCTTAGTGTTAAGAGGGTTTTGGTAAACCCACCATTGTACTTTTAGTGAAAAAATTAGAAATAAAATACTCTATAACTCCAATAAATAGCTCTGATAGTATTGTGCAAGGAGCAGCACGGTGGTGTAGTGGTTAGCACTGTCGCCTCACAGCAAGAAGGTTCTAGGTTCGAGCCCCATGGCTGACAGGGGCCTTTCTGTGTGGAGTTTGCATGTTCTCCCTGTGTCTGCATGGGTTTCCTCTGGGTGCTCCAGTTTCCCCCACAGTCCAAAGACATGCAGGTTAAGGTAATTGGTGGCTCTAAATTGACCGTAGGTGTGCGTGTGAATGGTTGTTTGTCTCTATGTGTCAGCCCTGTGATGACCTGGCGACTTGTCCAGGGTGTATCCTGCCTCTCACCCATAGTCAGCTGGGATAGGCACCAACTTGCCTGCAACCCTGCACAGGATAAGCAGTTTCGGATAATGGATGGATGGATAGTATTGCGTACATTTGAAGAATATTTTGAATAGTTAACAAAATAATTTTGTGCTGAGAGAGTCAGTGGAATTTTATTTATTTATTTTCCAGCTAAAAGAGTCCATGGCTACAGAATATTTGTGAACAGAGAAATTAGTGACCAAAGGGGGATGGTCATTTAGACTACAAAATAAAGCACCAGCATTAATACACACCAAAAAAAAAGAGACTGGTGGACAATCCATCAACCAGGCAAGAAGAAGAAGCCTTTACTTGTCACATGCACACTCAAGCACAGTGAAATTCATCCTCTGCATTTAACCCATCTGAAGCAGTGAACACACACACAGAGCAGTGGGCAGCCATACTACAGTGCCCAGGGAGCAGTTGGGAGTTAGGTACCTTGCTCAAGGGCACTTCAGCCCAAGGCCACCCCATGTTAACCTAACTGCATGTCTTTGACCTGTGGGGGAAACCAGAGCACCCAGAGGAAACCCATGCAGACACAGGGAGAACACACAAACTCCACACAGAAAGGCCCCCCTGTCGGCCACTGGGCTCAAACCCAGAACCTTCTTGTTGTGAGGCAACAGTGCTAACCACTACACCACCATGCTGCCCAAATTCATTCATGCACTGTGAAAATTCTTTTATTTTCCATTTCTCCATTGCACACCCTGGTGACTGGTTTTGAAATGGTACCTCTCGTTTCTTCATAGTTTGGACTGCTCTGAGTAGGTTTTATTATTTATCCCTTTGTTACTGAATCCAGTAAATCCTGACTGTACTAAGAGGTTAAAATAAGACAAACTGAAACTTTATTGTGGACAGTGGTTTGTTGTTCATTGTCTAAAACTATTGAGGAGTGGCCATTGAGGAGGCAGTGACACCAAGCACTCTGCAAATCCAGAGTTTAACCTGCCAGCCAAGTCCTTCTAGCCTCCAATGTAATGTTCCATACCAAGCCCAGGATGGCAAAACTGGATCAATATGACAGCTATCCCAGGCATTGTTGAGTGTTCATGATGCAATGTGCTTGACATTTCAGCAGTTTGTTGTCATGTACCCCAGTGATGAAGAGAATATTTCTTTTATGCTGCTCAGAAAGGGCATTCAAATGGGTTGCTGTTCTTTTCCACTTTTAGGACCAGTTTCCATGTGTGATGACCGTGAATTGGCCTAGCAGTTAGTGTGTCTGCCTCTCAACCAGGAGATTGCAAGTTCTACTCACGGTTGGGTCATACCAAAGACCATCATAAAAATACTACCATCTGGCAAGGCATGCTGTAATATAGATGTGAGTGGGGAAGTCAAACTCTTGTGGTTACCAGAGGACTAGCCCCCACTGTAACCCTAGCTGTATAGGTGAGAGGCCAAGGGCTATTGAAACAGAGATTGGCGCTGCGCCCATACACTTTAAAGAGTTGGTTAGTACTGGGAAGACCAGATCCTGGTGTGAGAGGAACTTTGAATCCATGAGTGATACATTTCCAGGCATACAAATGAGCAAGTATAGCATACATATTTATATAATATACAGAGGATATTACACAGTTGTGTGAAGATCTGAAGTTTATCTTCAATTGGTGAATGGATATATCATGAGGGAGCAAAGTGAATGAGTGAACTTTTTCCAACACAAGAAGATAAACTTCATATCTTTGCGCCATCGTGTAATGTAATGAAAGAAGTTTAATTTTGAACTGGTTCGCCATTTTGACAACACGCGTCCAGTCAGCAGGAAAACACTGGCAGTGACGTCATCGGGGTGAAATATCAGGAATTATTATACATACAGGACACTTTTTTGATGGAATAAAAACATGTATTCTGTTCCCTTCTAGTGGGTTTATTGATAGCATGCGATATTGTTAGCATATCGCTTATCCTACATGTATTATGCCACTCTCCCCAGCAGAGAATAAGCATGCAATATTGTTACATTATTGCACATTGTCAAGACAACATGTCACACGTCGGAGATGTAAAACTTCCATGCTAGCAAGAGAGAGTAACAATTTGTAAACAAACATGGCCACCAGGTTTGCTTTGTTAAAAATGGAAGATTTTGAGACAATTTCAGCTGCCAGGTTGCTCCATTGTGCGTAGCTGTTGATGTTGATTTTAAAAGTAACTAAGTAAATTACACAGGGAAATAAATAAATAAATAAATAAATAAAAATCATAATAATATTTGGCTTGACTGCACTAGCATTGGCTTTCACTAACACTACACTGGCTGGAAGGTAACTGGACTGCTGCGCTAACAGCACCGACTTGGGGGGGTAAGCTAGTGTTGGCCTTTGCTAATGCTCCTGCTCAATGCTACACCAGCTGCAAGGTAACTGGACTGCCGTGCTAACAGTACCGAGTCTCGGCTAAGCTCGCATTGGCCTTTTCTAACACGAGTGATGAATGCTACACCGGCTGGAAAGTGACTGCACTGCCACTCTAACAGAACCGAGTCATGTGTAAGCTAGCGTTGGCCTTCGAGAATGCTGATATGAAGACTGTATATGTATAATAATATTATTGGCTGGCTTTTTTTCATGGTATATCAGATATATTCCATTCAGCTACTCATCTTTGACTTGATATACCACTCAACACCAGCCAATATTATTTAATTATATTATAGTTATTGTATATTATAGATATTGTAAATTACACTCATTCTTCAGAGCCTACTGCATGCCCTAAGTTGATTTGGATCAGGAAGACATGCACAGTTGCTACAGCAGCAGGTGCACAGATAAAGAAAACAACTTTAACTTGTGCAAAAGATGGGTTAATTGTGTGAGATTTGTTTTTTTTTTTTTTTTTTTTACCTTGTTGATGAAGATGGGCATTGGGCGGGAAATCTGCCTGACAAGCTTGACGACCTCAACTTACTTCGCAGGTTAGACGACTAAATGGTTTATTTGGAGTTTAATTCAGGCATATGATTAACTGCTTTCCCTATGTGGTGACTCATGAATCTTCTGACACTGTGTTCACTTCTTCATAATTGCCATCACGAATTAATCATCTAATTTCTATGTAGCTTAATTTTGAAGCAGTGTGACAAAATATCGGTGCTCAAAACAGAAATTACTCTGCAACCTTACGAACTGATGCTGTTTAATGCTACATGCACACTACAAACATTGCATGAGTCTTTCACCGCTCCCCACTCCTTCATTTGCTGATTGAGGTGTGCTATTTCCAGTGCCCTCCACAATTATTGGCACCTCTTGGCAAGATTAGTGAAAAGGGTTTGAAAAAAAAATCAGCATTTGCTGAAAGTCGCATCATCTCACATTGAAAAAGAGAAAAATCCAACCTTTAATTGAAATCAATTTATTCAGAGAAAATCAAATCCCTCATCAAGAAATAATTATTTTCAACAAAAAAATATATATATGCCAAAATTATTGGCATCCCTGGAAGTGATAGTGAACACAACGCCTGTGTCCAAAATCACTCCCTACTCACTATATAGTGGACTATATAGTGAGGTCACTATTCTGTAGTGCTGTCTGAACGTATAGTGAGAATTATTACACCCTATATAGTGCGCTCAAAGTATCCCACAATGCATCACGAAAAGTAGTGTACAACCGATGGTCACTAACCAAGCAATATCATCATGCATTGCGGTCACGCTGAAAGAAATCAAATCAAAAGCCTCAAATTTGATTTAATAAAAGGCAGCAGCAAAGAAGAAAGTATTCAGCCTTGATTTAAAAAAAAAACTGAAAGATGCAGCAAACACAAAGTACTTTGTATTGATTAATGTGGGAAATACACTCAGTATAATACGGATTTATCACAAAAATACATGCACGTATTTATTATTTTGAAAACCCACCAGCCGACTGATCTGGCATGTTTTAATTGTGCGACAGTAATGACGTAAATAACAGTGCGGCGGAGTAGTGTCCGAAAGTGTTTTCATTTTATTAATGAGCTCACTATATAGTCCTCTATATAGTAATTCCCTATATAGTGAGTAGGGAGCAGTGAACGAGTGAGTGATTTCAGACACAGGGAATGTGTGAAGCATGCTTCCCATTTCAGTTGTACAGTATTTGTGAATTGATTCAAGTGTGTAGGAACTTTCAAGCTGTAATCCATGACTTCCTGATTAACTGGGGGACAAATATGAAGTGACACAGAGGCCAAATTCCCTTAGTCATCCATCAACATGGGAAAGACAAGAAACACACAAACGAAATGAGAGAGAAGTGTGTTTCCCTTCATAACTCAGGGAATGGTTATAGATAAATAGCTACTCACCTGAAAATGTTCATTTCTACTGTTAGGGCAATAATAAAAAAGTGGACACCAACTGGAACTGTTACAGACTTGCCTGGAAGAGGACACAAGTTTATTTTGCCTCATGTACAGGAAGGTAGGAGAGGCAGAAAATCCCCAAGGATCACGGATGGTGAATTACAAGAAAAAGTAAAATCTTGGAATTTCCAAGTCTCCAAAACCACCATCAGACTCCACCTCCATGCCAACAGATTATTTAGAAGGTTCCAGAAAAAAAGCCTTTCCTGTCAGTTAATCGGAAATGTAAGCATCTGAAGTTTGTGAAATGCTACTACAACTTTGACTGGAACCATGTTCTATGGTCTGATGGAACAGAAATGGAGCTTTTTAGCAACAAATACTCAAGGTGGGTTTGGTGTAAAAAGAAGGATGGCTGTAATGAAAAGAACCTGATCCCAGCTGTAAAATATGGTGGAAGTTCTGTGATGTTTTGAGGCTGTTTTTCCTCCAAAGGCCTGGAAACCTTGTTAGGGTTGATGGTATCATGGACTCTATGAAGTACCAGGACATTTTGAATTTAAATCTGGCTGCCTCTGCCAGGAAACTAAAACTGGGTGTCCTGCTGGAAGACCCAGAGGTGAATGATCTGATGTCCAAATCCACACAAAAATGGTCCACAGAATCAAGCTTCTGCCCTGGCCATCTCAGTCCCCTGACCTGAACCCCATTGAAAACCTGTGGGTGAGCTGAAAAGGAGAGAGCACAAGAGAGGGCCAAGGACCCTGGATGATCTGGAGAGATTGTGTAAAGAGGAATGGGCTCAGATGCCCTGCTCTGTATCTCCAACCCTATAAGATGTTACAGGAGAGATTCAGTGCTGTTTTACTGGCAAAGGAGGGTGTACAAAGTATTACATGCAGTTCTATGTTAGTCAGTTCCATCTGGCCCCACTGATTTAAGACTATATTAAATTAATTTTTTTCTTATTATTTAGTAGCTTATTTATCTTATACAAAGGGGAAATTTATCATGAACTATTTGAATTTTTGATGTTCAGTGTCTTCAGTCTCTCCATTTTGCCCTATTTAGCGGGTTTCCCCCCTATTTTTATGTGACCCCTAGGGGGAGTTTTCCAGTTAACTATAAGTTTAATAGCCCAAGAGCATTAGCTCAAAATTGAGTCCAACCCGGAACAAATTAGTAACAAGCTGAATTTTTCAGAACATGTTCAGAATACCCTTAGGAATAACATACTAAAAGTCCCCGGGAATCCACCTTGTGCTCCCTGAGAAATTCAAGATGGCGTCCAAAATGGCCGCCGATTGGAGATTTTTCAATATCTCAGGGATAAAACATAATATAAATGCAATTAAAATGTTAAATTATATGTTCTCTCATACAAGCAATGCAAATTCACCATTGTCACACTGTTAAAATTAAAATTAACCAAGATTACAAGGTCATTAATGTGGAAATTACATGGAATTTGATGGTTGACATGATTGACAGATTAGCTTAGTAGGCTACCTACATACATGAACATAATGTAAGACAACAATTAGACATCAATTTCCTTAATATTTAGTGCATCTTTAAGCTTTGATAAAATATTAAAGGGAAATTAAATTTGAGAACTCTATCTTCTAAAACTACAATGGCAAGCTGTTTCAGTACACTTCTTCAACATTCCGGCGACTTTCATGACAAAAAGGTCTGCCTCAATAAAAGCTCTTGCTTATAAACAATGAGTAGACTTAAACACTTCTCAGTGCCTCAGTTGTAATGCTTGGACCTTTGTTGTACCATCAGTGAAGTAGGGAATTTATTCAAGCTTGTTCAAGGGTGGAAAAAAATTAATCTTTGAGTTTCTAGCGCCAGTCTTTACTACTAGCAATGCCAGTGTGTTCGGACAAAAAATGACTAAACTCAGCATGACCTTTACCAATTTACTTTAATTAATATTAATGAAAATAAGTGCTCCAACCCCTAGTAATTGTGTTTGTTGTTTTGTGAACAGAATAGGATGATACGGAGTGAACGAGTAACCAATGGATCCACACTATACACAAATATACTGTTATAATAATGTGTACATTGTTATTATATAATGTTAATACACAATGTAATTAATACACACATGTTGGAATTTACTCTCCTACCCTACAAAACATATATTCTGACCTTTTAATTGCATTAATATTTTGTTTTGGGCCTGAGATATGGGCAGATCTCCATTTGGCGGCCATTTTGGACGCCATCTTGAATTTCTCAGAGAGCACAAGGGGGATTTCCGGGGACTTTTAGTATGTTATTCCTAAAGGTATTCTGAACATATTCTGAAATTTTCAGCTTGTTACTAATTTGTTCCGGGTATAACCCTATTACTCCTGGGCTATAAACAACAATTTAAATTTGAAACCCCTAAAACAACCAAGCAGGCTATCCCAACAAAGGGAAATAAATGGAGAGAGAGGGACTGGAGTATTATAAAAATAAAGACAATGTTTATTATTCTCTTTTTAAAATGAAACACACATGAAAGACATACATTAGGCCTTCGGGGCAACCAATTCAAAGACAGGGGCAATAAATTTCACAATAAAGGTGTTTGAATAAATAACACATGGTTAAATGTCAGTAAGACTTGATAAGCAAACACTCAATGAATAGGGCACATCATAAGTCACACACAGAAAATCATTTATACTCTGCAAACCAGTGGCCACAGCAAAATCATTGCCCCTCCAGAATATTGCACTAACCCAATGGCCTAGGACACGAGTAGTACATACAATAAACATACAAACATTAAACACAGCGGGGAAAACTGATGAAGTAAACCGGTGGGCTCCCCCCCCACACACACACATGCACGCTCACCAAAGTTGAACACTAAAATCAAGGCACAGGAAAAACAGTGGCTAAGGTAGCGGATGATGGTCCTCCTGCAAGCAAAACATGGCCACAAAGTCATATAAATAAATATCAGATCAAAGCCATCATATTTAATTTGTAGCCCATTCATCAGTAAGCCGATAATATTACTTAGGCTGCAAGGGTCTTCAATTGGCTATAGGCAATTGGAACAGGACAAGAAGCTAAAATGACATACACATGTGTACATTACCAACCTGTATAAACGCAGGCTGCAGTGCTGAGCCGGGAGACTATTGTGGTTTCGTAGCAATCTCGTAGTGGGCCCATTTTTACTTGTACATTCGCAGGCAAAACTACAATACAGACAGTATCAAACCAGCATGAACACACATGACCACGCGCTCCGCAATAAAGATAAACACGTGAGGGAGAAAAGAAGCCGGTGAACTTACATTCTCAGCACAACAAACAGCACTCAGTAGGCTCATAATGACCACACTCTACCCAGGTGAGTTTTCATAGAAACACACAGGCACAATTCGCAGCAAGCAAAACGGTTTTAGCAGCAAGGGCTTGTGAAGACGAGAGGCTGGACGCACACACTCCAATACAGGACTGTGCACAAACACCAGGCCAGGGTCCACTCGCACAACAAAGAGCTTCCCAGAATCCGTGTAACGAAAGGCACTAATGAGACACCGGAAAACACGGCTGTATTTAAAAGGGCAGCGCCAAACGGCACCCACCTGATCCAATCAAGGTGCAATTCAAGCTGCATACGTCCTACCCACTACATTCACCCCCCCTTGAATGTCACCGTCCCGGTGCAAGGGTCAAACCCATGGCCTGAACACAGCACTGTGGGAGTGAATAATCAGATCGCTTTCTGCAAAAGCCACAGATGGTTGCCTAACAGTTGTGCATGGAAAGTTATGAGGATTAGAGTGGTGCCCTGCATTTCTTCTAACAGTTCTTCTTGGAGCCAGGCTATTGCCAGATGTTGGTACCTCCATCTCAGCATCTGAGGGGTCAACTATTGGACTTGGTCTGGGTGTGGTCGGGCTCTGCTGTTCCAGAGCTAACGGCTGCTGCACTGTAATGTCGGAAGTAGTAGGAAGTGTTGGTCCACTTACGGGAGAGGTATCAGTAGCCACCAATACCCCAAAGCCATCACCGTCATCCATACTGCCATCAACATCATCCACTACGGGGTCTGTCATGCTTACATTAGGCACCTCAGACACAGGCATAAGATGGGGCGGGTCTGGGTCAGTTGGGAGGGGATGCAGTTCTTTTTGGTTGATGTTTTTTTCGGGGCCTGACTGATCTCTTGGCTAATGCTATAAAGTGTACCAACCTCATCAAGACACCTTACAATCTCATATACCACATTTTCCCAGCGGTCACTAATCTTGTGGCAGCCATGCAAATGGCTGCGGCGGTACACTAATGTACCCAGAGGCAGAATAGGCAAAGGAACAGAGTGGTTCTTTGCTCGTTGTCGAGCTGCTGCCTCTAACTGGGCTCGGGCCTAGCTATAGATCGCAGAAAGGTGTTCCTGGTGTTCTTGGACCCACTCAACAGCGATCAAGTCTGAGGAACTATCAGTTGTACCCAGCAGGGAATCAAGTGGAAGAGTGGGTTTACGCCCAAACATCAGTTCATATGGGGAAAACCCCGTAGACTGATGGGCTGTGGTGTTATAAGCAAACGGGACTTGTGGCAGATGGTAAGGCCACTGTTTCTTCTTATCAGGGGGTAATGTGCGAAGCAAGTCATACAAGGTACGATTAAATCGCTCACATTGTCCATTACCCTCTGGGTGATATGGACTAGAGCGGGATTTACAAATTCCATAGACTCTGCACAGATGTTGGAAGAGCTCCCCTTCAAAGTTGCGCCCTTGATCAGTATGGATACGTTGCAGGACGCCGTAAGTGTAAAACCACTGTTCCATCAAGACTCGAGCTACCATTGCCGACTTCTGATCTGCTGTAGGATATCTTTCGATTACGTTCATTGTGTCATATATTAAATATAGTTAGTTTTTTCTTTTTTTATCAGACATCTAGTTTTTAGGTTTGTTTACCTGACATGTTTCGACGTACGACTGTCATCTTCCTCAGAGTGTCACCGGATGTTGTTGGTGAAGCATCTTTTATCAGCTGATGTTTCCGAAGGCGTGGCCTTCCTGTCTGGTTTGACAGGTCGGTCACGCCTTCTACTGTCTGTTCGTCCCCTGCAAGATGGCACTCCAGGTATGGGAGAGCATGTATGCTCCCTCATCCCAGTTGATGGTCCTCGGGCTTCACTTACGGATCTCCATGGCCTCCCTGATCCAGCGCTGATGTTTATTATCTTCTGTGCGGATGACTCTGGCATTCCCCCAGTCCATAATATGATTTTCCCTTTTGCAGTGATCTGTTATAGCTGACTTATAGTACAAGACTTTCTTGTAGCTGTCTCCTTTTCGCACTCTTTCTTATGTTCATTTTTTCCTGTTGTGCCTTTTCTTTTATTGTTCAGGTTTGTCTTGTAGCTGTCTCCTTTTCGCACTCTTTCTTATGTTCATTTTTCCTTGTGTTGAAACTCCTTCCTGTCTCCCCGATGTAAGTTTTATTGCATATTTGGCATGGAATCTCATATATGGTGTTGCATCTGTTGTCCGGATGTATTCTGTCTTTGGGATGAACCAGGATCTGCCGGAGTGTTGTGTGTGGTTTGACAGGTGTGTTAATGTTGTATTTCCTCATTGCTCTTTGAATGCGTTCCGTTATTCCCCTGATGTATGGTAATGTCACTACTCCCCTGTGTTCTTGTTTGTTGGTTTGTTTTTTCTCTTTCTTCTGTGTTTTATTGTTCTTGACCTGTTCCGCCCCTTTGGATATTGCCCATTGTGGATATTGACATGCTTTCAGTGCGTGTTGTATATGTTGTTCCTCCTGTTCTTTGTCCTGTGGATCTGTGATTATTGTTGCGCGTTCATGTAATGTTCTGACTACTGATATTTTGTGCATTATGGGGTGTTCGGAAGTCCAGTTTAAATATTGGTCAGTGTGTGTGGGTTTTATGTGTACTTTTATTTTGATGTCCCCATCTTCTGTGTGATGTATTTTTAAGTCCAAAAATGCTATTGACTGCTCTGTTTCCTCTTCATGTGTGAATTTTATATTACCGGTATTGTCTATGGTGTTGAGATGGTCGGTAAGTTGTTGAGTGTGTCCCCTCTTCACTTTTTCCAGTATGTCATCCACGTAACGTTTCTAGAGTGTTGGCCTGTATTCTGCTGGTATTGTAGTGAGTGCTTTCTGCTCCAGAAAGAGGAGCATGAAAAAGCTTCCATGAAAAAGCCACACATGATGGCTGATAGTGGGTCTCCCATGGCAAAACCTTCCTTCTGTCTGTAAATTGTATTCCTGAACTGAAAGTATGTGGATGTGGTGATGAATTGAAGGAGCTGAGTGATGTCTTGTACAGTGAGGTTTGTGCGTTTCTTGAGCGTCCTATCTGTTTTTAATTTTTCTTGTACTATCTGTATGGTGGCTTCCGTGGGTGTTCTGGTGAAAAGAGATATGACGTCGTGTGATATGAAAACTTCGTCTTGCTGCATTTTGATGTTTTTTAGTTCTTCTGCCAGTTGTTTTGAGTTTTTGCAGTGTTGGTCTGTGAGTTCTAGTAATGGTTTAATTATTTCGGTGAGTGCTTTTGATAGGTTGTATGTCACTGAACCAATGCTATCTACTATGGGGCGTAATGGTGTTCCTGGTTTGTGTATCTTTGGTGTGCCGTAAATCCTGGGGATGACGTTGGCTGTGGGTACTAAATGATTGTATGCTTGTTTATCTATTTCATTTTCATTGAGTAGCGGTTTGAGTAGTGCTTTAAGTTTCTTTTTCTTGTCTTCGGTTGGATCTTTTCTTAATATCTCAAATGCGTTGTCACTGAGTAATTCCATCATTTTCTGTTGATATTCATCGGTGTCCATAATAACTGTTGTCCTGCCTTTATCTGCTGGGAGGATTGTGATGTCTTTATTTTTTGCTAATGTTCTCATAACTTTGGCTTCCTGTTTTGTGATGTTACTGGGTGGTGGTTTGGCCGTTTTCAATATACCAGCTATTGCGTTTCTTAGTGCTGCTTTTTGTCCCTGATCCTGTATTTTCTCACATGCTAATTCAGTTGCCAGAATGAATTCATCATGTGGTATGTTGTTCGGTGTGACAGCGTAGTTGAGTCCTTTTGCTAATATACTGCGTTCTGCTTGTGAGAGTTTGTACCTTGATACGTTATGAATCCATTTTTTGTTGATGTGTGCGTGCTCCGGTTCTGCCTTCTTTTTCTGTGAGATGAGTCTGTCCAGTTTTCGGATTTGTCGGGTTTTTGTCTTGGTGAATTCCTGCTCGTGTATGTCTGCCAAGTGTCCGTGTATTGCTATTTCCATGTCCTTGTTCTGGGGAAACCAGCGTTTGAAAGTTTCCGTCTCCCTATGTAATTCGCTATTGATATGATTGAGTTTGTCAGTTGTGCACTGTATCCGTTCTTTTACCAGAGTCATCCGCACTTTCCTGATCATCTTCTCTGCGTTTCTGGTTGGAATCGGGTTCTTGATATTCAGGCTGGCCGGTACGACTTCTTCATCCCAGCAGCGCAGATTGAATCTCAGGTGGTTTCTGTAGCGTGCCCATTTTCGCGTCAATCTTTCTAGGCGGCGAAACTCCTTGATGCTTTTATCTCCGTAACTTATTCTTAATATTTCGATTACATTCATTATGTCATATATTAAATATAGTTAGTTTTTTCTTTTTTTATCAGACATCTAGTTTTTAGGTTTGTTTGCCTGACATGTTTCGACGTACGACTGTCGTCTTCCTCAGAGTATCACCGGATGTTGTTGGTGACGTATCTTTTATCAGCTGATGTCATCGGGGAGACAGGAAGGAGTTTCAACACAAGGAAAAATGAACATAAGAAAGAGTGCAAAAAGGAGACAGCTACAAGACAAACCCGAACAATAAAAGAAAAGGCACAACAGGAAAATTATAAGTCAGCTATAACAGATCACTGCAAAAGGGAAAATCATATTATGGACTGGGGGAATGCCAGAGTCATCCGCACAGAAGATAATAAACATCAGCGCTGGATCAGGGAGGCCATGGAGATCTGTGAGCGAAGCCCGAGGACCATCAACCGGGATGAGGGAGCATGCATGCTCTCCCATACCTGGAGTGCCAGCTTGCAGGGGACGAACAGACAGTAGAAGGCGTGACCGACCTGTCAAACCAGACAGGAAGGCCATGCCTTCGGAAACATCAGCTGATAAAAGATGCGTCACCAACAACATCCGGTGACACTCTGAGGAAGACGACAGTCGTACGTCGAAACATGTCAGGTAAACAAACCTAAAAACTAGATGTCTGATAAAAAAAGAAAAAACTAACTATGCCGTAGGATAAGCTTGTGCAAATTCAGAAAACACATCAGTGACCACCAAAAGATTTTCTTTTCCATCACTGGATTTCTCCAATGTGGAAAAGTCAATAGCTACGATTTCTAGGGGCCTTGATGCCAACAAACTACCCATAAAGGTCCTCAGTTTTGGCTGAGTTGCCTTGGCAACCATACACCTCCGACATTCTCGGCACCAACGGTCAATATCCCTCTGCATTAACGGCCAATAGCAGCACTGGCGAACAAGGCTGGCTGTTCTTTCTGCCCCCTGGTGGCCATGATTGTCGTGCAGGTCTGTGAGCACCTCTGCCGTCAGACTCTGAGGCAGTAGTAATTGCAAGACTTCTTTTAGTGCTACCAGGGGCATGAGTTTTCCTGTACAGGACACCATCGTGGACTACTAGGTCTGCCCATTGATGGACAAGCTCTACAACAGCAGGGGACTCATGGGCTCTCTCTGCGGCTGTAGAAGGACTGCCCCTCTTCCAATATACCAGGAAAGCCTTCAGGACAGGATCCTCAGCCTGCAGGAGCTGGAGATCGGCCCTAGTTCTCGTTGGGCAAGCATCTATGGCCTGTATTTTGACAGGAGGGGATGCGACAGCACTTTTAATTTCGACTGGCACAAAGATTCCTGGAGCCACCTCCTCCATGGAGGGTGGGACTGGTGGTGCTGGCAAGCATGATAACGCATCCGCGTTCTTATTACATGCACCAGGACAATATTCGATGGTAAAATCAAAAAGAGCTAGTTGTACAGCCCAGCATTGTTCTACGGCGCCCAATTTAGCTGTACACAAATAGCAGAGCAGGTTGTTATCAGTCAGAACTGTGAATTTGGTACCCAGCAGATAATCTCAAAACTTGTCTGTTACTGCCCACTTGAGCGCCAACAGTTCAAGCTTCATGGCCAAATAGTTATCCATATTTCGCTCGGTTGGTCACAAGCCTCTGCTTGCATAAGTGACTGGGCGACGTGGCTCCCCATCCAGTTCTTGTGATGGAACTGTGCCAAGCCTGAGTCTGCTCGCATCTACCTCAAGGACAAATGGTTTGCTGAAGTCAGCGTAGCCCCACACAGGTGCGCTTATCAGTTTATGTTTCAGAGTGTTAAATGCTTGGTTGCAGCCCCAATCCCAATGGTCCCGCAAGGTGGTGTTATGGCCAGTCCTATTCCTTTTAGGGTTTGGCTGCAATTTTGCAACCAATTTATGAAGAGGGGCTGCATACCTTGTAAACCCCTCCACAAAACACCAATAATATGATGCAAACCCCAGAAATGATCTCAACTCTGCCACTGTAGATGGAGTGCTCCATTCCCTAACTGCATTGACCTTGTCAGGGTCGGTAGAGCCCCCAGAAGCCGAAACAATGTGACCCAAGAACTTTACCTCCGGCTGAAAAAAATGGCACTTCTTTAATTTGAGCTTGAGCCCGTGATCGCGTAGGCGACTAAACACCAACTCCAGACGTTCCAGGTGTTGTTTGAACGTGGATGAGAAGACCACCACATCATCCAAGTACAGGAGAAGGGAATGAAAACACTGGTCACCGAATATTCTTTCCATTAGTCGCTGAAAGTCCCAGGTGCATTGCATAACCCGTATGGCATTCTCTGGAACTCAAATAGTTCAAATGGTGTGCAAAAGGCGGTTTTAGCATGGTCCTTCTCAGCAACCGACACCTGGTTATAACCGCTTGCTAAATCGAGAGTGGAAAAGAGAGATGCACCAGTGAGGGCATCCAAAGACTCCTCAATTCTCGGCAAAGGAAAAGCATCTTTCCTAGTCTTTGCATTTAATTGTCGGTAATCGACACAAAGGTGAATAGATCCATCTTTTTTTTCCACGACTACGATGGGCGAGGAGTAAGGACTACAACTCGGTTTTACCACTCCCTGCTCTAGCAAATCTTGGATGTGTGCCTTCACTACATCATATTGGGATGGTGGAAGTCGCCTATAGTGTTGCCGCACTGGTGTGTCATCAATCAACGGGATCTCATGCTCAATTAAATCAGTGCAACCCAAGAGTCCCTCACTGCAGCTAAATGCATCACTATACTTTTGAAGTAGAGACTTGGCTTCACCTTGCTCAGATTCAGTTAAATTAGGCCAAGAAAGGTCCGCAAACCCAACCAAGGGCACTGTAGCAGCCTCCACTGACCGAATGAGTGCGATAGGGCCTTGGGTGTCACTTTCTTCCTGGAAGCAAAAGGACTTACTAGCAGAACATGCTGTAATCAGGTGTATTTCCCCCAACAGGGTGCACGGTTTTACCCACCGATCTACATTACCCACATTTACAACAGGCACGTCCACTGTGCCATTTCCGATGGGAAGCAACGTGGTTGGAATAATTAAATCTGGTGGCAAGTGCCACCCTGCCCCTGCTGGTTCTAAAAGTACAGATGAAATCAATGGGCTGAGCCCTTGCCTACAAGTAGCTGGCACAAGCTCTAAAGAGCCGGCTGGGACACAGGTGGAGGACCCAGGAGCGGTCAAAACCCTGCCAAGAACACCGGAAATGGAGAGGTCCTCAAGGTGTTGGCACGCTAATAAAGCATGTTCCCAAATGGCTGGGACTGTCAGTTTAGAGGAAGTAAACAAACCCATACCATCTTGGCAGAAGAATTCTCTGAGGCAGCAACAGAGGACATTCATCCCAATCAACCCTGGGACAGACTCCTTCTTCGCTTTGGGTCCAAAGTCAAGTGGGTCTTGAATCACCAAGACACCTACGGAAGGAAGAACTCTTCCCAAGACTTCTATATCCAATTCCAAGTACCCTCAGTATGGGATGTCTAAACCGTTAGCTGCTTTCAACTGTAGCCAACCACAGGAACGTAACCGGTCATGGCCCAGAATACGGAAATGCTTATTAAAGAAGGACTCAGTGATGGTAGATACCATGGAGCCAGTGTCTATAAGGCAGGTAACAGTTACACCTCCCATCTGAACATCCACCACAGAGCACTCACCCACCAATGCAGAAGGGCATGGCAAAGTAGATGTAAAAGAATTTGAGCCGATCGAACCCCCTTCTAGTGCTTGGCTCCATGCACTAGAGGGTGCTAGTTTCCCTGTTGCCCGCTAGAAGAGCCATCTCTCCCATTCACTGCTGCCGGCCTGGACCCAAACCCCACACGCGATGTCTGCCGTGAACCAACCTGGCAATCTCTCGCCATGTGGCCTACCTGTTCGCACCGCAGACAAATAGGTCTGCCATCCGCATCAAAACGGAATCACCTCTGAGAATTAGTTGGCCTATTTGATACATTAAATGGCCCAGGGCCAGAGGACAAATGTTGGAGGATGGTATCCAATTGGGCCTGCTGCCTACGTAAACAGTCTTTAAGCTCAGTCAGATCGTTGCTTGGTTTTACTACCACAGCCTGGGCTTCTGCCTGCCATGCTCCTGCCAATCCTGGACTAGCATCACACGAAAAAGCCCTTGCATGGACGGGACGGGCCCCCTCCCCATCCCCAGCCCAATGAAATGCCTTGCGACGCAAATCCAGAAAAGAGGACTCAGGATGAAGGCGAATATATTGTCTTAACTCTCTGCGCAGCATTTTATCTCTAACATTTTCCACAAACTGGTCACGGAGAACACAGTCAGGTTTAGCAATCGCAGTTTTATTTTTATGTTGTACGACCTCCATTAGTGCCATTAGTGAGTGTGAAAATTCACGCAACGTTTCTCCCTCCCATTGGCGGCATTGGAAAAATTTCTGTTGGGCATTGATATAGGAATGGCTACAACCAAAAGTCTCAGACAGTATAGAGAAAATCTTTTCCGGCTCAGCTCAGTCTGCAGTTGGACGGAGTTTAATTTCTAGCTTTGCCTCCCCATCCAGAAGGTCATATACGAAATGTGCTTGCTCACTAGTGGACATGTGCCTAACCTGTAAACATCGACGGACCTCCTCGATCCATTCCTCCACTGGAGGAGCCTCCGAACTACCAGAGAACCTAGGGTATTTACGTTCTCGTGGGACATAAACATACCTTAGTCCAGAAGACCCTGGCTCCTGACGGTTTGACTCTTGCTGACTTAGCTCTCCCTGCTCTACACCCACAGCAGATGCTACATTTCCCTGTCGTAGTCTTTCATTGTCAGCCTGCAACTTCTTAATCTGCTCCATTAGCTGCCCGACCTGTTCCTCTAGCTCCTGAGACATTTTAAACAGGGCAAGACCAAAAAGAGAAACAAACAGGTTAAATTTTTGCAGATACAAACCACTTATCACTTGCAGTGCTGTCCAGGCTCAATCCTCAACCACTGCTCTTCCTGTACCCTATTCACACTCAAACACACAAACAAAACAAATACAACAACACAACAACAACAAAAAAAGATCTTATACTGTACCAGTCCCAATCAATCCTGCTGACTACGCCTAATGTGACCCCTAGGGGGAGTTTTCTAGTTAACTATAAGTTTAAACAACAATTTAAATTTGAAACCCCTAAAACTATCCCAACAGGCTATCCCAACAAAGGGAAATAAATGGAGAGAGAGGGACTGGAGTATTATAAAAATAAAGACAATGTTTATTATTCTCTTTTTAAAATGAAACACACATGAAAGACATACATTAGGTCTTCGGGGCAACCAATTCAAAGACAGGGGCAATAAATTTCACAATAAAGGTGTTTGAATAAATAACACATGGTTAAATGTCAGTAAGACTTGATAAGCAAACACTCAATGAATAGGGCACATCATAATTCACACACAGAAAATCATTTATACTCTGCAAACCAGTGGCCACAGAAAGATCATTGCCCCTCCAGAATATTGCACTAACCCAATGGTCTAGGACACGAATAGTACATACAATAAACATACAAACATTAAACACAGCAGAGAAAACTGATGAAATAAACCGGTGGGCTCCCCCCCCACACACGCACACACGCTCACCAAAGTTGAACACTAAAATCAAGGCACAGGAAAAACAGTGGCTAAGGTAGCGGATGATGGTCCTCCTGCAAGCAAAACATGGCCACAAAGTCATATAAATAAATATCAGATCAAAGCCATCATATTTAATTTGTAGCCCATTCATCAGTAAACCGATAATATTACTTAGGCTGCAAGGGTCTTCAATTGGCTATAGGCAATTGGAACAGGACAAGAAGCTAAAATGACATACACATGTGTACATTACCAACCTGTATAAACGCAGGCCGCAGTGCTGAGCCGGGAGACTATTGTGGTTTTGTAGCGATCTCGTAGTGGGCCTGTTTTTACTTGTACATTCGCAGGCAAAACTACAATACAGACAGTATCAAACCAGCATGAACACACACATGAACAAGCGCTCCGCAATAAAGATAAACACGTGAGGGAGAAAAGAAGCCGGTGAACTTACATTCTCAGCACAACAAACAGCACTCAGTAGGCTCGTAATGATCACACTCTACCCAGGTGAGTTTTCGTCGAAACACACAGGCACAATTCGCAGCAAGCGAAACGGTTTTAGCAGCAAGGGCTTGTGAAGACTAGAGGCTGGACGCACACACTCCAATACAGGACTGCGCACAAACAAACTTCCCAGCCACAGAATGGCCTGATATTTTCTGAGATATTACAGAAATACACATATATCACAATGACCAAATTTCAGAGGGAACTAAATTTTACCGATTTTATGAAATCGAAGGCCATTTAGCTTTAATGACAGTGTGCACTTGAATGAATTTGTTCCATGGACATTCCACAACATGTACTCCAACTATAAACAGATTAAAATCTTTGTGTCATCCTTTAATTGATCGCAAACTGTCGTCTATAGTCTTTGGCCACCTGCTGTGGTGTAAGAAGAATAAATCACTTCATGATCTTGTGTTGTTAACACAAGTATAAGGTTTTGTTACATGAGTATAACAGCATGCACAATCATGTTTTACACTAGAGAACCACAATCTCTCCTCAAAAAAAGCCGTTTTGCAGTCCTCTAATCAGCCAATCCCTTGACAGCAACATAATGCATAAAATCATGCAGATACAAATCAAGAGCTTCAGTTAATGTTCACTTCAAACATGAGAATGGGAAAAATTATGATCTCAAAGTGTGACTTTCACTTGGTGCCAGATGGAGTGGTTTGAGTATTCCATAAACTGCTGATCTCCTGGGGTTTTCACACACAACAGTCTCTAGAGTTTACACAGAATGGTGTGAAAAACAAAAAACACTGAATTGAGTGAGCTGTAGGTGGAAACAAGCACCTTGTTGATAAGAGAGGTCAGAGGAAAATGGCCAGAATGGTTCAAGGGTTGGTTTTTTTTTTGCCAGGAAGGATATAGTAACTCATACAATCACTCTTTACAACCGTGGTGAGCAGAAAAGCATCTCAGCATGCAACTGAAAAACACACTGGGTTCCACTCCTGCAGCCAAGAACGAGAATCTTAGAATCAAGAACAAGTTCCTGTTAAAGTACCCAGCGAGTGCACATTAACATTCTGATGTAGTTGCGTATGCAAACAGAATTTCAGTTAAACTGTCACAACAGCATGGTAATCCAGCCAAATCCCATCCATGTGCCTTTTATTTGTGTAAGCTCAGCCCCAAGCAAAGAAACTGATGTGGGGAAACTGAATTACCAGCCATTAATGTGGTTTTGAAGGAATAGAGACACTGGCTTGAGGGCAAAGAACAGCATTTTCTCATTTGCACTGATCATAGAAATAGATCTTAATCATTAGAATACATTAAGAAGGCTAAGCAAGGAAATACCAAGCATACTTGGCCCATTTTTTTTTACACGTTTCCACTTCACATATTCTTATTGCCCCGTTCTAAAAATAGAAAAGCTGATGCTCTATCCAGACAGTTTGAAAGCCCATGGGAGGACATACCAGTGAAAACAATTATACCAAACCCCTGTATTATGGCTGCAGTAACATGGGGAATGATGGAGGAGATTCACAGGGTACTGTTAACATATACCACTCTTCCTGAATGTCCTTGGATTGTATACACTATTTACTACTTATTCCATGGATGAAATTATGAAATTTCCTCCAAAGCAACCTTCAGGACTCAGGCTTCAATCTTCTCAATCTTTAAGTCAAGGCTGTAAGCCTACACTATTTGGTAAACTTTTAGGTAAAGGCGTAGATTAGGTGTAGATTTCATGGGTATAAAGAGCTGTGGTAAACCAGGATCTTGTGGAACACTTGATATCCCAGAGTACTCTCATGCCTGTGTTGGTGCTATATTTTAGTTATAAAGTACTGCCAGAGCAAGACCTGCCAGAGTTTCCGCTTCCAATCTCTGACAGTGCATACCCTTTTAATCTATCCTATGATAAGAGCATAGCCAATAACCTGTGCGCTCTCTCTCTCTCTCTCTGCCAAGCTGTCTGTGGACTCCAGCTGTCGGATGCAATGCTGGTGCCTGATTCTGAACACTTCTCCTGCTGTAGTTCCTCTCAACTTCCAAATCTGCCTGATAATCTGCTTCTACTTGGAACGTCTACACTTGTGGTTCGCTGTACACCGCTGTCTGTCATGGATACCCTAAAGATCTGAACACTTCTGCTGTAGATCCTTTCAACTTCCAAATCTGCCTGATGATCTGCTTCTACACTTGTGGTTCACCGTACACTGCTGTCCCTCATGGATACCCTAAAGATCTGAACTTCCCAAAAATGGTTTAGTCCCACGTCCTATACCGCTTGATGATAATATCAGTTGGTGGAGGTGCATATACAAATAAAACTGAACTGAATCATTCTGGGATTCAGCCTTAGTAGAAGGTCAATTTGGATGGCCTTTAACTTGAGGTAGGTGTAATGAATTGTCCAGTTTACACACAGTCAAGGACATCAAAAGACTTACCTACTCAGCTCCTCAAACAGTTACCAGTCCTTCAGATTTGATCACTGATCTCCTGGCATCCCGAAGATGAATTCCCTTACCCCAAACAGTTGAAAACTATACAGACCATGGATATACACACTTTATGATTTAACCCTTTGATGCAAAACATATGCACACCCCTTCTAATGCACAACGTGGGTCAAAAATGACCCGCATTCATTTTCCAGGTTATTTCATGCTGACTGAGTTTTTCTTTGCTCTATCTTTTGAAATCAATTTATTTTATGATTGAATATTCCAAGTATTCTTTAAATATCTTGTTTTTAATTACCACAAATCATTAATTTAATTGTTTCTTTCCTACTTTATGAACAAAAATACTTTTTATATTACTACACATGGGTCATCCAAGTGTGATTTAAAATTAAATGTCTTAATACTATAATAATAATTTGTTTCAAGTAATTACTTTAGCAGTGAATGGGGCCAGTTATTTATTTATTAACTATGTAGTTAGCTAAGCCCACTACAATAAAATTAGCTAACTAAAGTAGAATACAGTATGTCAACAGCTAGGTAGCTAATAGTAATTACTTGTAACTTTCTGACAAGTAATCTACTCACTCTCAAGGTAACCTCATCTCATCTCATTATCTCTAGCCGCTTTATCCTGTTCTACAGGGTCGCAGGCAAGCTGGAGCCTATCCCAGCTGACTACAGGCGAAAGGCGGGGTACACCCTGGACAAGTCGCCAGGTCATAACAGGGCTGACACATATACCCCTTTTCCACCAAATCAGTTCCAGGGCTGGTACGGGGCCAGTGCTGGTGCTGGTTCACAACTCGTTCAACTTGCGAGCCAGCTGAGAACCAGTTTGCTTTTCCATAGCTCGCGGTGCTAAGGGAAGTCACGTCATTACGTCGCTGTATACGTCATTACGTCGCTGTATACGTCAGTTACGTCGCTACGTTTGCATAAACCTTGGCGCGAATATCGAAGCAAAAACAACGCGGAAGAAGCAGCAGCAGCAACAACAACAACAATAATAATGGATGACTTCGCGTTTGTATAGCTGCTGCTTCTCGTCGCTTAAAAATGGCGATCTTTCGTGGTCTTGTAATTGTTGTTGGTCTTAACAACTCCGCCCCCCAGCTGACGTAAGCGGTTCTTTCCTCTGGCCTAGCAGAGAGTTGGTGCTAGCCTGGAACCGGTCAGTGGAAACAGAAAACCCGGTTCCAAACTAAGCACTGGCCCTGAACCAGCCCTAGTGGAAAAGGGGCAAAAGACACAGACAACCATTCACACTCACATTCATACCTACGGTCAATTTAGAGTCACCAGTTAACCTAACCTGCATGTCTTTGGACTGTGGGGGAAACGGGAGCACCCGGAGGAAACCCACGCGGACAACATGCAAACTCCGCACAGAAAGGCAGCCACGGGGCTCGAACCCGGACCTTCTTGGTGTGAGGCGACAGCGCCAACCACTACACCACCTTGCCGCCTCAAGGTAACCTAAACGTAATAAATTTTTTCTAAGGTAATGTTAGAACAATTGAAAACCATTACTTACATGTGTTAGATGGGCAAAGGGCGCTGTGCTGAGCCGTGAAATGTCTGACACAAGCACAATTCACAGTTCCCACCAAACGCTGTAGTAAATGTATGCGGGTCGGTTCTGACCCATGTGTGTAAGCTTGATGTAGAATTACAAAAGCTGTGCTTGTTCATAACTTAAGAAAGGAAAAATAAAAATGATGATTTGTGCTAAACAAAAACAAGATATTTACTGCATATTTGGAAAAGTAAATGACAAAATGAATTTATTTCAAAAGTATATCTTAGAAACGCTCAGCCGTACATGAAATAACCTGGAAAATGAATGCAGGTCGTTTTTGACCCATGTTGTGCATTAGAAGGCTAGTGGTACAAAAGGGTTTTTATTCAAAAAGTAAGAAAAGAAAAAATAAAATAAGGATGCATGATGATCAAAAACAAGTTAATTGAGGAATACCTTGAATACTGAATGATGGAATTAATTTATTGCAAAGATATAGAAGATAAAAACTCAGCCAGGTCACTTTTGACCCATGTTTTGCATCAAAGGGTTAATAAAGCGTTTGGCATTATGGGATGTAACATAGGATATAACATCCTTGCCAAGGGCTGACAAGAATCTTGCCTTTAAGTCCTATCTGAACAAAATCTGGGTTCTTCTAATGGGGCAAATTTTAGCAGTAACACAGTACATACATCTAAATATGACTCATCCAACATCTGCACAAATCCATGGCCCATTAACTTCACTCTATATGGAGTCTGAAGAAACAAGAGGTGTGGCTAGAAGGAATTAGGAACTTCTCTGAAGAGCAAGTCCTCCCTCTAGTGGACAAGAGTGAAAACACACTAGGTTCCTATTTCCATCCTTGTGCAAACTCATTACAGTAGGTGACTATGTGTGGATGCATGTTTACCTCTTCTTGGTCCAGCATGTAGAACTGGTCTCCATCTCGGACGCGGAGCGGGCGGCTCCAGCCGGGGGAGTCGTGGGCATGGCCATTCAGAGGAGTGTGAGGCCGGGAACACGGAGACACACACCTTCCATCTGACATGAGGATAGACAGAAAGAAAGGGATGGAGAAGGAATTGTATTTTGATTAATGGAAAACACAAGGAATAATGATGCAAAAATAATATTAATGAGTTAACATGAGGCGGCACGGTGGTGTAGTGGTTAGCGCTGTCGCCTCACAGCAAGAAGGTCCTGGGTTCGAGCCCCGGGGCCGGCGAGGGCCTTTCTGTGTGGAGTTTGCATGTTCTCCCCGTGTCCGCGTGGGTTTCCTCCGGGTGCTCCGGTTTCCCCCACAGTCCAAAGACATGCAGGTTAGGTTAACTGGTGACTCTAAATTGACCGTAGGTGTGAATGTGAGTGTGAATGGTTGTCTGTGTCTATGTGTCAGCCCTGTGATGACCTGGCGACTTGTCCAGGGTGTACCCCGCCTTTCGCCCGTAGTCAGCTGGGATAGGCTCCAGCTTGCCTGCGACCCTGTAGAACAGGATAAAGCGGCTAGAGATAATGAGATGAGATGAGTTAACATGAGGGCGGCACGGTGGTGTAGTGGTTAGCGCTGTCGCCTCACAGCAAGAAGGTCCGGGTTTGAGCCCCGTGGCTGGCGAGGGCCTTTCTGTGCGGAGTTTGCATGTTCTCCCCGTGTCCGCGTGGGTTTCCTCCGGGTGCTCCGGTTTCCCCCCACAGTCCAAAGACATGCGGGTTAGGTTAACTGGTGACTCTAAATTGACTGTGAATGGTTGTCTGTGTCTATGTGTCAGCCCTGTGATGACCTGGCGACTTGTCCAGGGTGTACCCTGCCTTTTGCCCGTAGTCAGCTGGGATAGACTCCAGCTTGCCTGCGACCCTGTAGAACAGGATAAAGCAGCTAGAGATGATGAGGTGATATCTTGTGATACTTGTGACATTTTCACCTAATACTTATGCAATCAACAAATTTCTGGTTCTGTTTTTTTCTCCTCTCTTTTTTTTTGTTCATGCTTCAGAATATGGAAAAGTTCAAGAGGATGAACACTTACACAAGGCACTGTATTGTGTCTGTATATGTGCATTTGCTAACAAAAACAGTAGGACCACATAAAAAAAAGAGAGAGAGAAAAAAAGTGTTGTATTTTTTGCACAGATTGTATCGTCCAATCAGCACCTTGTTACTGTGAGTAAAGCTGAGATTTGGTCGATGACGTAAAAGTACTGAGGAAACCTGCAACACTCTCAGAAAGGCAGTAGAACTTAGCAATAGAACGATATTGATATCATGTCATCATTCCCTACGCCCATCCCTACTGGATATATAAATTCCTCGCTTTATCATCTATACTGCAGTACATATACGGTAGATATATATTTAGATAAAGAGAGAGAGAGAGAGAGAGAGCAGTATGGATGTTACACACACAGAGGCGAGGAATTTAAAACCCATTCTGACATTGCTTTTGTGTCCTGCTCGCCCCCACAGTGAGCCAGAGAGAGAGAGAGAGAGAGAGAGAGAGAGGAAGATGGGTTATAGCCCAAGAGATGTCACTTCCGTGACGCCCACTCTGTTTCACACGCTCACACACCTACAGCCAGTCGCCATGACAACTCAACACGGAACAGACCGAAAACCACTGAAAGAGAGAGAGAGAGAGAGAGAGAGAGAGAGAGGCAGAGCGAGATTAGATGAGAGAGGGATACTGGGCAATAAAGGGAGAGCGAGAAGAGCTGCTAGGAGGCAGAGAAAGAGAGGGAGAGGGAAAAAGATATTGGAATGGGAAAGAAGTGATGGAAGGAGAAGGAGGGACGAGAAGAGAACTATTTTAAAAAATGGAACCAACACTTTGTTCCCATAGCAACCATCATGGATTGCAAGAGTGAATAGTCTCTCCACACTCAGTCACTCACTCACTCACTCACTCCTCCTCCTCCTCTTTCCATATCTCTCTCACTCTCTTTTTCTCTGAATCTAAAGTGTATGTAGGTGTAAAGGACGTGGTGGGGGTCATTTTACCAAAGAAAGAACACCGAGTGCATATTCTCATTTACAAGCATATGAGGTGAGGATGAAGGGATGAATCGTAAAGTGTCCAAACGGCAGTTGAAAGACTGCTAGGTTTACTTCCTGTGTTGTCGGTTTTGTCAATGAATTTTGAATGAACACTTTTCTCTGGTTCCTAAACTTGCATAACGGAAGGGAACGGAGAACTGTGGAATATCAAACAGTGCATGAGCACATACTAAAAACTTTGTGCCAATCATATTCCCATGTACAAGAAAGATTTGGCCTTTAGTGCACAACTTCTGTCCACTTCCTGATGAAAATCTGCCAAGCATATGTAGCTCTGCAGCTACAGCTGGTGCCTAAAGCCATTCGTGACGAATTAACTTCCAAATATCTATGCGCTTCTTCCAACACATATAGCTCTGCATTCAAACACATAGAGGTCTAGTCATGCTTGCCTCAAAATAGCTGCCTGGAGGGTGTTACCAGTATGGCATCCAAGTGGGAAGACTTCTCTAAATATATTTTGGGAGCTCTCAGCTCTGAGCTGCTGTGCCTAGCGCCTCTGGAAAGCTTCCAAACCCAAGACTATAGTCATATCTTCCGCAGGCCAGGAGTATATGAGCATCACTATGGGGACAGCACCAGATATGTGCATTTCACGCATGATGCCTGTGGGATCTTGTGAGCTGAAAGAATATATCAAGCCTTGTCTAAGCTTCCCTGTTTGCCTGTAATTAGTAACTAGACTTAGCACTTAGGAGGACGTCTGAGATTTGGGTTCGAATGAGTGGTGTAATTTGGTGTGAGGATGTAATTTGGATGCGTTCTCACTGGGAAAGCAGCGCAGGAAGATTCCTCTCGCCCCTGCTGCTATGCAGCATATCATGCAACTGTTCCTCTGCATGACGCAGATCCTTCCTGTTAGACTCACTTTTTCTTTTTTCAGATCCTGCTCTTGCACTGCCTTAGCCATGTTCCCTGATGTTTACACGTGTCTATACTGTTTGATTTTTATCTTGTCATAACAATACACTACCGTGAGCTGGCCTAGTGGTTAGCGTGTCTGCCTCTTGTTTGGGAGATCACAAGTTCTACTCGCGGTTGGGTCATACCAAAGATCATCATAAAAATGGTACCGTCTGGCAAGGCATACTACGATGCAATGAGTGGGGAGTCAAACTCTCACAGATACCAGACGACTAGTCCCCCACTCTAACCCTAGCTTAAGGGCTGCAGAAATCAGTGTCACCCAATGCACCTTAAGGACCTGGTTAGTACTGGGACGGGAGACTGCTTGGGGAGACCAGGTACTGGCACAGGAAGGACTTTGACTTTAATAACAATACACTAATCAACTCAGCTAGATGTCTTAAATAGTGTATTATGCCAAAGATCAGCTTTAGGCACAAGTGTTGCAGGTAATACAAAATATTTTCAATGTTTTAGAATGGCACACACTCAAGCATGATCCTACCACCACCATGCTGGATGGTAACAACGGGGTTACCTGGGTCTTGGGTTATATGGTCTGTGCAGGGTACTTCAAAAAGTGATTCTTGCCCTCACCCAGAAAACGTCACAGGAGAAAAATTGTTCTTGCATTATTTTCAACACCATCTCCTTTAACTTCAGTGCACTTGGTCCACCAATGTTCAAGCTTCGCTATCCCTTCACAGAAGAAGGTCACATCTTGAGCCTCCAGATCCTCTTCAACAGCATGACTTCATCATCACTCTGAAAATGGCGACCACGCAAGTGGGATTTCAGTTTGGGAAACAGACAGAAGTCAGATGGTGCCAGGTCCGGTGAATAAGGTGCATGGGGCAACAGTTCAAAGCCACATTTGTCTGCTTCTGCCCCTGCCACCTGTGCTGTGTGGATAGATGGCTTGTCCTGAAGCAAAGGCACACCAGCTCAAAGCTTTTTTTTTCCTGGGGACGTCGTGGCTCAGGTGGATAAGGTGCCATACCATAAATCCGGGAAACCCGGGTTTGATTCCAACCCGAGGTCATTTCCCGATCCCTCCCAGTCTCTATTTCCTGTCTCTACACTGTCCTATCCAATAAAGGTGAAAAAAGCCCCAAAAATATCTTTAAAAAAAAAACTTTTTTCCTCTCCTTTTTTCTCTGATTGCTTCTTTCATTTGAGTTTTTGTGGACAGTGATTATGATATAAGGCATTATAGTATACAGTTATGCCCCAAAATTATGAAGAATTATGACCCTTGTTTCCGGGTGAGGCCGAAAACTTTTGAAGTACCCTTATATAATGCTTAGCTTTTAGACCAAATACCTCAAAATATTTTTCCAAAAACTCTCATATGATATTCTGTCATATGCTTTCGAACAAACTCCATCTGTGCCTTTCTTTTAACCTTTCTCAGAACTGGCTTCTTTCTGGTCACTCTCCCATAGAGGTCAGATCTGTGAAGAGCTGATGGCATTGTGAAGGTCTGCAAAGGTTCTCCTATTTCAGCCAGTGAGTTCTGTAATTCCTTGAGTGTTGCAGCTGGAGTCTTGGATACTTCTCTGACAATTACCCTTTTTGATTCTGCTCAATTTGAAAGAACAGGCCAATCGGTGGTGTCCGGGTTGTGGCATATTTTTTCCAGGTTATTATAAAGGGCTCCTAGAAGAGTTCAAAGCTTTGCTAAACTTTTTATATCCTTCTCAATCCCCCCCAATAAAAATTTGTTTTATTTGTGAAAGATTACATTACAGGCATCACGAGTTGGCCTAGTGGTTAGCATGTCTGCCTCTCGCTCGTGAGTTCTACTCGCGGTTGGGTCATACCAAAGACCATCATAAAAATGGTATCTACTACCATCTAGCAAGGCACACTGCAATACAGATGTGAGTGGGGAAGTCAAACTCTCACGGTTAACAGAGGACTAGCTCCCCACTGTAACCCTAGCTGTTTTGGCGAGAGGCCGAGGGCTATCGAAACAGACATCGGCACCGCACCCATATGCCTTAAAGAGTTGGTTAGTACTGTGACAGGAGACTGCCTGGGAAGACCAGATTCTGGTGTGAGAGGGACTTTGACTTGACATTACAGGCATTTAGCAGACGATCTTATCCAGAGTGATGTACAACATACCCAGAGCAGCCTGGGGAGCAATTGGGGGTTAGTTGCCTTGCTCAAGGGCACTTCAGCCATTCCTGTTGGTCCAGGGAATTAAACCAATGACCTTTTGGCCCCAAACCTGCTTTTCTAACCATTAGGCCATGGCTTCCCCAACAAACCTCCCAGTGATATTTGTTGTGCAGCCATGCAATTGGTCAGAAATAGATTTGAAATGAACACAGCTATACCTTATTTAACATATTTAGCACAAGTGCTCAAGATAATTAAAACACAAGTCATAATTTACTGTTTGAAAAAGGCTGATATTATTATTCAGTGCTTCACCTGTGTATCACCTTCAAGTGTTTTTTTTTGTCTAAACTCAGTGTAATGTGGATTAAGTCACTCAATGAACTCCTGCATGTGTATCCTCATTATTTCCCTGAGTCTCCTTCATTACACAAAGGAGACATGAACCTTTTAAAGCGGACATGCCATCCATCCATCATCTGTAGCCACTTATCCTGTTCTACAGGGTCGCAGGCAAGCTGGAGCCTATCCCAGCTGACTATGGGCGAGAGGCGGGGTACACCCTGGACAAGTCGCCAGGTTATCGCAGGGCTGAGACATGCCATACACTTTTCAATTATTTTATATTATTTCTTGGTTCTTTTTTCTCATGCGGTTTTATCTTGGTATAGAAACCCTATATGATAAGACGGGCTGATTTTGCAGCTTTCAAATACCAATTATGTAAATAGCTTGGCTCTGATTGGCTAACATCTTTAAATGACCACTCTCTCATCCACACCCATTAAATTGTTTTGCTATGGTCTTCACATTGCTGTTTTTATGATGACATCCAGATGCTTGTGTACATATCAAACAAATATTACTGAAAAAAATTATATATATATATATATATATATATATATATGGGGGCGGCACGGTGGTGTAGTGGTTAGCGCTGTCGCCTCACAGTAAGAAGGTCCAGGTTCGAGCCCCGTGGCTGACGAGGGCCTTTCTGTGTGGAGTTTGCATGTTCTCCCCGTGTCCGTGTGGGTTTCCTCCGGGTGCTCTGGTTTCCCCCACAGTCCAAAGACACGCAGGTTAGGTTAACTGGTGACTCTAAATTGATTGATCGTAGATGTGAGTGTGAATGCTTGTATGTGTCTATGTGTCAGCCCTGTGATGACCTGGCGACTTGTCCAGGGTGTACCCTGCCTTTCGCCCGTAGTCAGCTGGGATAGGCTCCAGCTTGCCTGCGACCCTGTAGAACAGGATAAAGCGGCTAGAGATAATGAGATGAGATATATATATATATATTAGTGCTGTCAAACGATTAAAATATTTAATCGCGATTAATGTCGCGACTGTCATAGTTAACTCATGATTAATCGCATGAGTTAATCGCACATTTTTGTCACATGAAAAACCATTGTAATTCTCTTATCAGCATAAAAAAGTGAATGGGCTTGCTCACCGTTCGAACTACGGGGGTACTCGGGGGATCCAAGATCCCCTGAAACAGACATGAAATCCCTTGAAAACATGATTTGGGAAATGTTGGGGGGGTCTCTAAAATATTGGCAAAATGATGTTTATTGACATAGCAATCGTGTGTAACGGGAAGCATTTGCATATCCGAAGTGAGCGCGCGATAGAGAGCCGCGCTCTGAGACAAGCGCAAGCACACACACACACACACACACACACACACACCCCCCCCCGGGAAAAAAAGGGACCCCCCAAAAAAATATCGGCATAGTTCGAACACTGGTTGTACCAATGTTTTTTTTTTTTTTTTTTATTGCAGAGCATAACACGTCTTGTCACAGCCACTGCAAAGTGGGGCTGGAGCCGCCGATGGGAAAACGAAACCCAAGCCGAGCACCGTGGCTCTTCAGGGGAGGGCAGAGGACTCTGGCTGTGCGGGGCATGGCATCATGTCACAGAGCGTTAATCTCGCGATAAAAAAATTATCACCGTTAAAATTGAGTCAAGTTAACGCGTTAATAACGCGACATTTTTGACAGCACTAATATATATATAAAATGTTTACACAACATGTGTGCGCTATCACATGCCTAATATTGGGCAAGCTAGTTTGCCATATCAAGCTAACCCGAACTAACAACAATTAACTGGAAACTGCCTCACCTGAGTGCATGGTGGTTACAAACTTATCAAAATCCACAACAGGGAGTTGCTTTTTACTCTAATACTATGGTCAAATCAGATAATGTAGCCTACCAAACTACAGATGTCAAACTACATGTTTTCGGTAAATTTAGCATCATGGAAAGAATGTTAACGTTAGCTGACTGACTAATGCTACCTGAGGGTTTTGACTGGTCATACAAGCGAACTAAGGTTCAGTCCAAAAAGGAGAAATTTATTAAAACATCCATCCATTATCTGTAGCCACTTATCCTGTACAGGGTCGCAGGCAAGCTGGAGCCTATCCCAGCGGACTACGGGCAAGAGGCAGGGTACACCCTGGACAAGTCATCAGATCATTGCAGGCTGACACATAGAAACAAATAACCATTCACACTCACATTCACGGTCAATTTAGAGCCACCAATTAGCCAAACCTGCATGTCTTTGGGGGAAACCGGAGCACCCAGATGAAACCCACACAGACACGGGGATAACATGCAAACTCCACACAAAAAGGCCCTCATCAGCCACTGGGCTCAAACCCAGGACCTTCTTGCTGTGAGGCAACAGTGCTACCCACTACACCACCATGCCACCTTCTAGTAATCATCCAAGGTAATATTTATCATTTGATTTTTTTATGGAAATTTCCAACAGAGTCGCTACAGCTCCATCATCTTGATTCAGATTGCTATGGGCGGTCATATGTTAATGAAGGGGTGGTACCATAACAAACGAGAGGACTTTCTATGTAAAAAGCGTGGAATTTTGTAACTGGCCTGTTCTCTGCACCTATTTTCTTTATATAGCCATTACAGACTGGGACCGTAACAGTCCACTTTGAAAGGCCCAGTATGTCCCCAAGTCACATCAACATTGTTTTTTTTTTTTTTCAAAAACAACAAAACAACAGTTTTCCACAGCATGTCCACCTTTAAACAATACATCTGAGTTTTTTATTTGTTCCATCTGCTTCGATAAAGTTTGTTCTTGTGTTGTTTATTGACACTAAGTGCCAGACTTGTCATTTCCATTTATTGCAAATAATTAGTGTTCAGTTTGAGGCATTGTCTCAATTGTGCACAAATCTTACCTTGGATTTACGCACATTATTCTTGTGCTATATCTGCTTGAGTATTAAGTCCAATACCATACCATGGCATAACAGTTTGATGTACGGTATCCACAAAATGTCATGCTATAATTTATATTTTGGGCTCTAACACTCAATCTATGAAAAGCTATTTGAGGCCAATATTTTTTCAATCATTCATTTTCTATGTGGCTTATCCATTGAGGGTCGAAGGATGAACTGGAGCCAATCCCGGTTGATACAGGGCGAGAGGCGGGGTTCACCCTAGACAGCTCAAAGCTAATATTAAATAGATATTAGCTTTAGATATTAGATAAATAAGATACAAAAAAGGCAATCAAGAAAAAAATTCTCAGAAGTACATAAACATTAACTGTCAGCAAGGCTTTGTATTCATACAGCATAACCATGTGGATAATATGTACCACAGAGACAAGAAATGGAAAAAACAAATGAATAAGAGTCTCTTGACTCAGCAGAGGGGGCGGCACGGTGGTGTAGTGGTTAGCGCTGTCGCCTCACAGCAAGAAGGTCCGGGTTCGAGCCCCGTGGCCAGCAAGGGCCTTTCTGCGTGGAGTTTGCATGTTCTCCCCGTGTCCATGTGGGTTTCCTCCGGGTGCTCCGGTTTCCCCCACAGTCCAAAGACATGCAGGTTAGGTTAACTGGTGACTCTAAATTGACCGTAGGTGTGAATGTGAGTGTGAATGGTTGTCTGTGTCTCTGTGTCAACCCTGTGATGACCTGGCGACTTGTCCAAGGTGTACCCCGCCTTTCACCCGTAGTCAGCTGGGATAGGCTCCAGCTTGCCTGCGACCCTGTAGAACAGGATAAAGCGGCTACAGATAATGAGATGAGATGAGACTCAGCAGAGGTTGCCCTCTGGTGGTGTGGTGGAGAATTATTCATGACAGATGTGACACTTTGCATACATGATGCAATAAACATCAGGGCCTTTTGGTGGCTCCACAGCTTTCATTATATACATCTGCTGAGCACAAAAAAATGTCCAAAAAAAAAAGCACATCCTCCAGGTGCACTACATTTCAGTCAGTTTCCAAGTCTGAATAAAAATATGGGTCATTTGAGACACAGCTAGTGTAATATAGATATTTAGTCACTGCCTAAAAGCGGAGTTCCTGATGAGTTTATGAGCTAAAGATTTACAAAGGCACAAACTCAACCTGAATAGAATAATAATATTATCGCACCATGAATGAACCATCGAATTGTGCCATGTCGTGTATTTCACGTCAACAAATTGCTGTATTGTCTTGTGACAGTGAGACCAATAATGAGATACACATCACAGTTACGATACGTATTTATTCCTTTCTTTGACACCACATGCCATGTGCCAGAAACAACACCATGACATTTATTATGGTGTGACTCTGCTGGATGCCTGGTGGACAGCAATGAACCAGTGCTTTCACTTTACACCATTACTATATAGTTACCATCCAATATCAAACTTGGTATGTCAAACATTTGTCTGGTTTCATCTTTCACGTCCACACACAGTGCCATTAGGCCTAATTACCATGCACCTGTTCCTGATTAGAGCGCAATCACAGCACATCCATATAAGGACTCTCGGTAACACACAGACATTGTGAAGTATACGCTCTGTACCCTGCGTCTAACATTACCAAGGCTTGCATTTTGTATCGCTTTTCTGGTTTTGACCCTGTTTGTGTTTTTGGACTGCGAGTATTGTATTCCCTCTGATATCCTGTCTGTGCCTCACATGACCACTGCCTGTTTTTCGACTCTGCCTTTGTCGACATTTTGGATCTGTTTGCTAGTGGGTTTTCAATAAAACTCTATCACCCTTACATGACAGAAACTGTCAACTGTCCAACAATCTAGTGGACTAATAAAACTGTTTTAACTAGTTTTATATGAAACTGTCGCAAACATTTTCCATAAAATGTGTTAGTAAATAATTCCACGTTATTATTAAAAAGCAAATTAAAAATAAGCGCTGGATTAAAAACCCATGTATCTCATGTTAATAGAGATGCACATTTTGTTGTCCAGTGGTCAAGTGTTTATGAGATACGTTGCCTTGCACTCATGATTGGATTCCCTGCAGTGGTACCCGTACATCATACATTTGTATGTCATATGGTCAAGTCATCAAAAATCAGGGTGATACATTACCATTTTCTCTTATGGTAATGTATCAACCTGAGCTCTGCAATAATGTAGTATGTTTTCTTTGGAAAGTCATGTCTACCTCAGGTGCTATGAATACTGATTTGATTTGATGGAAAGGCCAGAAAAATGATTCATTTGATACACTGCTTATAAACGTACTGGGAATTCTGTTAGCATTCTGACTAGTAGTGCAATGTGTCTCTACCTGTAAAAGACGAGTAAATATTTATATGCATTGAATTCCCCTTGTGCAGCCTGGTTTTGCTGACATGCAGAGCTGACAAGACATCTACTTGTACAGTACCAGTTAAAAATTTGGATACTCCTTCTAATTCAATGTCTTTTCTTTATTTTTATTCATTAAAAGACACTTCTCATCTTAAAGTAATGATGGGTCTCGTGGGCGGCACAGTGGTGTAGTGGGTAGCACTGTCGCCTCACAGCAAGAAGGTTCTGGGTTCGAGCCTAGCTGCCAGCGGGGGCCTTTCTGTGGGGAGTTTGCATGTTCTCCCTGTGTCTGCATGGGTTTCCTCCGGGTGCTCTGGTTTCCCTCACAGTTCAAAGACATGCGGATAGGTTAGCATGGGGCGGCCTTGGGCTGAGGTGCCCTTGAGCAAGGTACCTAACCCCTAACTGCTCCCTGGGCACTGTAGTATGGCTGCCCACTGCTCTGGGTGTGTGTGCGTGTGTTCACTGCTTCAGATGGGTTAAATGCATAGGATGAATTTCACTGTGCTTGAGTGTGCATGTGACAAGTAAAGGCTTCTTCTTCTCTTTACTTATAGATTACTACAGTTGTGATGTTGAACAGAGCTATTTACTATATTTTTATTATTTACTTTACCATTTATTCTCAAACACATTAAGAAGGCAAGAAACGTATTTAACTTTTGATGAGGACACCTGTTAATTGAAAAACATTCCAGGTAACTCCCTCATGAAGCTGGTTAAGATAATGCCAAGAGCACAGGCGATTGGTCTAAGACAACGAGGGAGGCTCAGCCTCTTCTAAAAATGACGAACATCGTGTAGGATGAATTGCGCTAGGTTTATGTTATAGCCGACTTTATAACATTGCTATTTCAGATCCAGAATCATAGAGATATATGTGCTCAACCCAACTACAGTGTGAAATCATTCCGTTATAACTTTCCCCAGTTCGCCTAATGTGTGCGTGAGTTTTTCCTCCTCGTGACAACGTGATGCAGCCCAGCCTCAGTGGACTTCAATGGCATTTGGGAGCTATGCGCTTTCAATATCAAAATGCAAGACGATTATTGGACAAATACTGCGAAAACGCCCGCCCACCGGACTCCCAGCCTCAGTGGACTTCAATGGCATTTGGGAGCTATGCGCTTTTCAATATCAAAATGCAAGACGATTATTGGACAAATACTGCGAAAACGCCCGCCCACGGACTCCCACGGACTCCCAGCCTCACAGTGGGAGGGACATGGCAAAGCTTTCCGCGAGGAGACTGGTGATTGGTGAAAGCGGCCAGATATTTTCTTTGATTGACAGCTCGTTTCAAATATAGACAGGCAGCGGTGAATTTCAGTTCAGTCCCATGCGGATTCGCAAGTGGTATGGTGTATTGTAAGAGATCAGCTTACATTTCGATTTCATTCATTACATACGGTTTCTACCAGCTTTTTTAGTTTGTATATATTTTCATTGTAAATATAGTGTTGTCAAGTTTGCTATCTTAGTTCCAGAAATTTTGTTTATTTCAGTGACTGAACTTGAACTTGAGGGGGCTAGTCAGCTAGCAAGAAAGCTGCGCATGTATGCCAAGCATTGGGGTTACGTCGGCAGGCGTGGAGAGGAGCTTCTCCTGCTTGAAACGGGTGAAGTCATACAGCCGAAACACCATGGGTCAAAGTCGACTCAGGAACCTTGCTCTACTTGCAATTGTGAGGAAGTTAGTGAAGTCTCTAGGGAAGACTCCCACCTGGTATGACAGGGTAACTGAACATTTTCTAGAAAAAGAAAGGAGGGCAGAATTTTCTTTTAAATAATACTGATATGGTGGTGACCCAAATCAACAACAGTAAATAGGCTACTTTAGTAATATGTCATGGATGGACCAAAAATATAGAATCTATTTAAAATGTTTATGCTGAGTATATTATATTGGAATATATATATTTCTCTGGATATGAATTAAACACAGCTACAATTTGGAAAACATTTTTAAACAAAAACACAGCCAAAAACATTTCACAATACAGACCTGGATTAAAAGTGAAGGGTTATCAAAATTGTCAATAAAACATTTCTCAGTCAAAATAAGTAAAATATAGGGAAAGTGTCATTGAATGAAATGTGTGGCACCCAGCTCTATGTTTGGCTCCCCAAGGTCAGTGCTTGTGCCTATTCCAGAACACTCTGCTGTTACTGCTGAGGTTCCTGACAAAGAGCTGCTTTCAATAATGATCAATTTTTAAACAACATGCCACAATTTTAAAATATAAAATGTTAAAATATACCCCCCCAACACCACCATCATGTATATTGGACAGTAGGCTAATGGGCCAAAAGAACCTGTTATTTCACAGTTTGTGACCCTGCCAACAATCAGCCAGATCAGAGGCAAGAGTATGGGCAAAATTGATGTGTTTTTTCTTTTAAAATCTGGAAATATCGTAACCGACCAGCCTCCCCTGTTTGAAAGACTACCAGCCGCCACTGGCCAATAGTGTGCAAAGTGTCATCAAGGTAAACACTGGCTACGCTGAAGAATCTAAAATATGAAACTTTTTTTTTACGTAACACTTTTTTTATTTACCACATAATTCCACATATGTTCCATACATTATTTCATAGTTTTGATGTCTTCAGTATTGTTCTACAATGTAGAAAATAGTCACAATACTGTCTAGAAAAACCTATGAATGAGTCGGTGTGTGTATATTGTTAGTTCACTGTTCATTGTCAGTGAAACTGTTACAGTTACAGTTGGTGATATGATATTTCTCCAGCAATGGAAATGGTTCATTGAGATGGGAATTAAGGTGACAGTTCAACAGTTCCTATTGGTTAACTTGATAGAACAAAAGTGTGCCAGAGATAATACAGTGTCTTGCAAAAGTATTCATCCCCCTTGGTATTTGTCCTGTTTTGTTGCATTACAGTCTGGAATTAAAATTGATTTTTTGGGGGGGATTAGCACCATTTGATTTACACAACATGCCTACCACTTTAAAGGTGCAAATTGTTTTATTTTTATTTTTTTATTTTGACACAAACAATAATTAAGTCACATAATTAGTTGATTAAGATCCACCTTTGTGCAATCAAAGTGTCACATGATCTGTCACATGATGTCTGTATAAATCAACCTGTTGTGGAAGGACCCTGATTCTGCAACACTACTAAACAAGCAACATGAAAACCAAGGAGCCTCCAAACAGGTCAGAGACAAAGTTGTGGAGAAGTATAGATCAGGGTTGGGTTATAAAAAATATCCCAAACTTTGAATATCCCAGGGAGCGCCATGAAATCCATTATAGCAAAATGGAAAGAATATGGCACCACTACAAACCTTAGAAGAGAAGGCCGTCCACCAACTCACAGACCAGGCAAAGAGGGCATTAATCAGAGATGCAACAAAGAGCTGCAAAGATCCACAGCAGAGATGGGAGGATCTGTCCATAGGACCACTTTCAGCCATACACTCCACAGAGCAGGGCTTTATGGAAGAGTGGCCAGAAAAAAGCCATTAATTAAAGAAAAAGAAGAAGAAGAAAACACATTTGGAGTTTGTCCAACAGCATGTGGCAGACTCCCCAAACACATGGAAGAAGATTCTCTGGTCAGATGAGACTAAAGTTGGACTTTTTGCTACCTTGGGAAATGCCATGTGTGGTGCAAATCTAACACCCTGAGAAAACCATTCCTACAGTGAAGCATGGTGGTGGCAGCATCATGCTGTGGTGATGTTTTTCATCTGCAGGAAAGCTGGTCAGGATTGAAGGAAAGATGGATGGCACTAAATATAGGGCTATTCTGGAGGAAAACCTGTTTGAGTCAGCCAGAGGTTTGAGACTGGGACGAAGGCTCATGTTCCAGCAGGGCAATGACTTGAAACATACTGCTAAAGCTACACTGGAGTGGTTTAAAGGGAAGCATTTAAATGTCTTTTGAATGGCCTAATCAAAGCCCAGACCTCAATCCAATTGAGAATCTGTGGCATAACTTGAAGATTGCTGTACACCAATGCAACCCATCTAACTTGAAGGAGTTGGCGCAGTTCTACCTTAAGGAATGGGCAAAAATCCCAGTGGCTAGATGTGCTAAGCAAATAGAGACATACCCCAAGAGATTTGCAACTGTAATCGCAGCAAAAGGTGGTTCTACAAAGTATTGACTTGGGGGGGGGTGAATACCTATGCACACTCCAGATTTTTTTGTCGTCTTAATTATTGTTTGTGTCACAATAAAAAAATAAAACAATTTGCACCTTTAAAGTGGTAGGCATGTTGTGTAAATCAAATGGTGCTAACCACCCAAAAATCCATTTTAATTCCAGCTTGTAATGCAACAAAACAGGACAAACACCAAGGGGGATGAATACTTTTGCAAGGAATTGTATTTTATTTATTTGTATGAAACAGTATATTTTTCTCCAGTTGTGTATTCTTGTCTTATATTTTTATTATTTGTGCTTTGTCTTTGTGTCTTTGCAAATTTTATTGTCCACTTTCTGGGTCAGTGTCAGTACAGGGGTATGTCCTGTCCGTCTAAAACTACACTACTGTTATTCTTCAGTAATGCACAAGAAATCAACAAAACGGATTAATCACAATTATTTTTATGAAAATTAATTGCCAGCCAAATTTTACAATTATTTCATGACTTTAATCAATGTATTATTAAACAATCCCATCTAGACAATTACATCTGTGTCCAAGGGGAAAAAAAAAAAGAAGTAAAGATGAGGCATCTGTGATGTATGTGCTCCGTGTATTTGATTTACTTTGTAAAGCTTTAACTGATATCCAATAAACTCTGGAATAGATTTTACTGCACAAGTTCAAAATCAGAAAGGGAGCAGTGTCCTTTAAATTCAGTCTTGGAGAGTCACTTCACAACAGACACTTAGTGTTTTCCCCACATTGAGCTCAACAACTAATTATCAAGTCGGATGTGAGTAACAGACCCTTCACACTGTTGTACCACGGGCTGGCATCACACAGCCCAGCCTCTCCACAAGCAGAGTGGAAAAATTGTAGCTGAAAATCCTTTTGTGTAGTGGTTCAGAAGCTGAGATGCAAGTTAGCTCTTCCTGCTAAATAAGTTGCTCCTAACTTGCTCCTCAGAATGCTTATATGTGTGATTGTGCATGTGGTGGTGGTGGTGGTATAGTTGTACTGCTTGTTTCGTGTCAGGTTTGGTAAGTTTGGTAGTTCGGACCAGGAATGTGTAGACAGTAATGTTAGAGTCAAGAGCACCTAAACCGAGACCAACTCATGACCAAGGCCAGAGTGTATCAAGATCAAGACAAGACCAAGACTCTGAGGGGTTGAGATCAAGACCAAGGCAGGGCAAGACCGAGCCATAACCGAGACCAGAGTGTATCAAGACTGAGACAAGACCAAGACTTTGAGGGGTTGAAACCAAGTCAAGACCAAGGTAGGGTGGGATCAAGTCAAGACCAGGACCAGACCAGTGCGTGTGAAGGGGTGGGGGAGGGGTGACAGCCATTAACAGTAACGAAAATTTTGAATTAGCAATGAGTCACATTATTGGTTGCATTTGAAGCAGGAAGTTTTATATCCAATCACAGTAACGATGTTAACAAATAAATCAGACAATGCACAGGCAGTTTAGTGAAATCCCCACAGTTGTAGTCTTGAGTGGTCTTGAAATAAAATCCTGAGTCCTCTATGTCCGAGACTGAGACAAGACTGAGTAAAAATGTGGTCGATTCTGAGACGAGACCAAGACCTTCAAAACATGGTCTTGAGACTGATCTTGAGTACTACAACACTAGTATACAATTCAAGCAGATGTAGGTCATGAGCTTCAGTTAATGTTCACATCACACATGAGAATTGGGAAAATTTTGACAATTTTTGATGTGACATTATTGGATTGTTGACTGGGCTAGTCTCAGTATTTCAGAAAATGCTGATCTCCTGGGATTTTCACACACAACCATCTCTGGAGTTTACACAGAATGATGCAAAGAACAAAAACAACCAGTGAGCATCAGTTATGGCAAGACAATGGCAAGCCTGGCTTGAGCTGACAAGAAGGCTATAGTAACTCAAATATCCACTCTTTACACCTGCAGTGAGCAGAAAAGCATCTCAGAACCTACACCACTTCAAACCTTGAGGCAGCTATGCAATAAATAATCAAATGAATAAATACAACAGTAGACAATCACATCAGGTTCCAGTCCTGTCAGCCAAGAACAGGAATCTGAGGCTACTGGGTACAGACTCACTGAAACTGGACAGCTAATGATTGCAATTGGACAAACCTGGTCTGATTAAACTCAATTTCTGATGCATATGGTAGGTTCAGGAATCATTTGGCATGATACCATGGACCGAACTTGTCGTGTGTCAGCAGGTGTTGGTGTAATGGTGTAGGGAATATTTTCTGGCATATTGTACCAATTGGCGGCACGGTGGTATAGTGGTTAGCACTGTCGCCTCACAGCAAGAAGGTCCGGGTTCGAGCCCCGTGGCCGGCGAGGGCCTTTCTGTGCGGAGTTTGCATGTTCTCCCCTTGTCCGCGTGGGTTTCCTCCGGGTGCTCCGGTTTCCCCCACAGTCCAAAGACATGCAGGTTAGGTTAACTGGTGACTCTAAATTGACCGTAGGTGTGAATGTGAGTGTGAATGGTTGTCTGTGTCTGTGTCAGCCCTGTGATGACTTGGCGACTTGTCCAGGGTGTACCCCGCCTTTCGCCCGTAGTCAGCTGGGATAGGCTCCAGCTTGCCTGCGACCCTGTAGAACAGGATAAAGCGGCTAGAGATAATGAGATGAAATGAGATGAGATGAGATGAGATGAGATGAGATGAGATGAGATTGTACCAATTGAGCATGGTTTGAATGCTGCAGCATTTCTGAACATTGATGCTGACCTCATGCATCGCACATGCATGGCCACAATTTCCCCATCTTATAACGTCTACTTCCAGCATGATAATGCACCATGTTACAAGGCACACATCATCTCAGACTGGGTCTGTAAACCTGACAGTGATTTCAGTGTATTTAATGGCCTCCTCAGTCACTAGATCTGACTCCAGTAGAACACCATTGGGATGCAGTGGAATGTGATGAACATACAGCTGACAAATCTGCCGTGTGATGCAATCATGTCAATGTGGACCAGGATGTCAAAAGAATGTTTCTAACATCTTGTGGAATCCAAGCCATGAAGAACGGAGGCTGTTCCCAGTATTAGTATCGCATTCCTGATAAAATGGCTGCTAGATGTACAGTACAATATATTGATACTGTGAGATTATATGGACACAAGTGTTTTACTGGGAAATACACCACTCATGTTTTTCATATGAGCTCCATCCAGGACATGGAGAACCAAAACCATGACATAAATCTCTATCTGTCACTTGTGAGGAAATTGATGAATTGTTTTGATAAATTTAGGTACTTTTTGTTTGTGAATGTGTCTATATAATAAAAAGAAAATCACATGTTGGCTTGAAGATATGAAGTTTATCTTCTCGTGTTGAAAAACTGGCATTTTGCATATGAAATACATCACAGATCTTAGAGAGATATTTAAATAATATTGGCTGGCGTTGAGTGGTATATCAGATATATTCCATTCAGCGAGCATGATATTGCACGAGTCAAAGATGAGTAGCTGAATGGAATATATCTGACGTACCATGAAAAAAAGCCAGTCAATATTATTATTATTATTATTATTATTATTATTATTATTATAATACATCCATATTCCTTTCAGGTGCTGTCTTTCTCTTTCAAAATTCTCTCAAAAACTTCTGTCTTTAATGAAGCAAACCTGGTGGCCATGTTTGTTTACAAATTGTTACAGTCGCTTGCTAGCATGGAAGTTTTACGTCTCCCACATGTGATGTCATGTTGCCTTGACAACCATGTGATATCGTAAACCATATTCAACACTCATTCCAGGCTTGTAGTACTCGAGTCCAGAACTCGTGCCCTAATTTTAAGGACTCGTGACTTGACTTGGACTTGAGCACTGATGACTCGGACTCGTGCATTAACTGCATTCAGACTCATAAATTGGAGATGAGGACTCTGATTTTTTCTTTATTTTTTGTAACGTGCTATAATAATTTGGCATATTTATATCTACATTAATTTTTATACTAATTTTGTGCAAGAGAATACATGTTTGGGCGGCACGGTGGTGTAGTGGTTAGCGCTGTCGCCTCACAGCAAGAAGGTCCAGATTTGAGCCCCGTGGCCGGCGAGGGCCTTTCTGTGCGGAGTTTGCATGTTCTCCCCGTGTCCGCGTGGGTTTCCTCCGGGTGCTCCGGTTTCCCCCACAGTCCAAAGACATGCAAGTTAGGTTAACTGGTGACTCTAAATTGACCGTAGGTGTGAATGTGAGTGTGAATGGTTGTCTGTGTCTATGTGTCAGCCCTGTGATGACCTGGCGACTTGTCCAGGGTGTACCCCGCCTTTCACCCGTAGTCAGCTGGGATAGGCTCCAGCTTGCCTGCGACCCTGTAGAACAGGATAAAGCGGCTAGAGATAATGAGATGAGATGAGAATACACATTCACCTGTTCATATGTCATGTTCAGGATAATGGCGCTAAAATGCCTGGAGAGACGCCCCTAGGATTATCCACTTTGTTTATACAGACTTCTCATGCAGTGGGAAAAAATGCACTGCTATGTGTTCCATATGTAAAAGAACTATCGAGGAGACGACGGGGACAACCTCGAAATTCAATCGTCATTTGGCAAGACTCCACCCAGAGAAGGAAGTGACACACTATGTTCATTGTTCTGTTGATAGTGGGCGGGGCTTGCTTGCTGAGCGATGAACTAGCTAGTGTTAACCCTCTCTCATGTTATTTGCCCTGTTGATAGTGGGCGGGGCTTGCTGAGCGATGAACAAGCTTTTTATCTGTAGCCTATTAACTAAAATGGGGCAATCGAGCAGTAATGTTAGTTCAGCGCAACAGCAGAGACGGTTTCATATAAAGGCAGCAACAACCACCGTCAAATGGTGCAGTTAGAGTCTTGTTCTCGGACTCGGCTCGAATTAATAGTGGACTCGACTCGGACTCGACTCAGAATTTTCTTTAATGGCTTGGACTTGACTCAGACTTGAATGCTGGGGACTCGAGACTGGACTTGGACTTGAGGTTTAGTGACTTGACTACAACACTGGCTCATTCTCCATTGGGTAGAGTGATGTAATACACATAGAATAAGCGATATGCTAACAATATTGCATGCTAGAAGGGAATGTACGTGTGTAAATAAAATATTTACACACGTAACAGATCAGGCACTGGAAATAACATGATGGAGTGGACACATTCATGAAATAGCACCAATCAGATTAGGTAATAATTTACTGAAAAATGACTGAACAGTAACTTGGAGTCCTTCTTATGTATTGTGAAGAGTGGTGGTCATATTTGAATGCTTATATTTGCCACACATTTCCTTCCAACAGCCAACTCTTACTTATCATACAACGGGGTGAAGGCTAATACAACCTTCTTGAGACGCATGACGCCAGCCGATCACATCTTTTCAAACTGCCACTCATGCTATCTGCTCTCCTCCAAATACTCTGAGGAGTGGATTGGATTTCCAGTGCATCTGTTAAATTTCTGCCTGTGACAGGTACTAACACAATCTTTTCTCTTCATATTATATTACTGTATGTTGCACCATCACTTTCAACCTGCCTCAAAGAGCTAAAATTAGGGTTTCACAAAGAAATATAGACTCACTGCCACTTTATTAAGAACACCCAGACAACCACCTGCTGTTTTATGCGGTTCTCTAATCAGCCAATCCCTTGACAGCAGCACAGTGCATAAAATCACACAGATACAAATCAAGAGCTTCAGTTAATTAATGTTCACAATGTTCAAACATCAGAATGGGAAAAACTATGATCTCAAAGTGTGACTTTCTTTCAGTGTGGCATGGGTGTTGGTTTGAGCCAGATGAGTATTTCAGAAACTGCTGATCTCCTGGGGTTTTCACACACAACAGTCTCTAGAATTTACACAGAATGGTGCAAAAAACAAAAAACATTGAGTGAACAGTGACAGTTCTGTGGGTAGAAACAAACGTCTTGTTGGTGAGATAGGGTCAGAGGAAAATAGACAATGAGCTTTTTTGCCAGGAAGGATATAGCAACTCATATAATCACGCTTTACAAATGTGGTGAGCAGAACAGCATCTCAGCATGCAACAGCAGAAGAACACATTGGGTTCCACTCCTGCAGCCAAGAACAGGAACCTTATAAACAAGAACAACAACAAGAAGAAGTTCCTATTAAAGTGACAGATGAATGAAGGACTTACAATCAATGCATGTAAAAGTCAATCATCAGAATAAAACTATTGCACTGTTCATGATCCTTAACCCTTTGATGCAAAACATGGCTCAAAAGTGACCCGGCTGAGTTTTTATCTTCTATATCTTTGCAATAAATTAATTCCATCATTCAGTATTCAAGGTATTCCTCAATTAACTTGTTTTTGATCATCTCATCTCATCTCATTATCTCTAGCCGCTTTATCCTGTTCTACAGGGTCGCAGGCAAGCTGGAGCCTATCCCAGCTGACTACGGGCGAAAGGCGGGGTACACCCTGGACAAGTCGCCAGGTCATCACAGGGCTGACACATAGACACAGACAACCATTCACACTCACATTCACACCTACGGTCAATTTAGAGTCACCAGTTAACCTAATCTGCATGTCTTTGGACTGTGGGGGAAACCGGAGCACCCGGAGGAAACCCACGCGGACACGGAGAGAACATGCAAACTCCACACAGAAAGGCCCTCGCCGGCCCCGGGGCTCGAACCCGGACCTTCTTGCTGTGAGGTGACAGCACTAACCACTACACCACCGTGCCGCCCGTTTTTGATCATCATACATCCTCATTTTATTTTGTTCCTTTCTTACTTTTTGAATAAAAACCCTTCTTGTACCACTACCCTTCTAATGCACAACATGGGTCAAAAACGACCTGCATTCATTTTCCAGGTTATTTCATGTATGGCTGAGTGTTTCTATGATATACTTTTGAAATAAATTCATTTTGTCATTTACTTTTCCAAATATGGAGTAAATATCTTGGTTTTGTTTAGCACAAATCATCATTTTTATTTTTCCTTTCTTAAGTTATGAACAAGCACAGCTTTTGTAATTCTACATCAAGTTTACACACATGGGTCAGAAACGACCCGCATACATTTACTACAGCGTTTGGTGGGAACTGTGAATTGTGCTTGTGTCAGACATTTCACAGCTCAGCACAGCGCCCTTTGCCCATCTAATACATGTAAGTAATATTTTTCAATTGTTCTAACATTACCTTAGAAAAAAATTGATTATGTTTAGGTTACCTTGAGGCGGCAAGGTGGTGTAGTGGTTAGCGCTGTCGCCTCACAGCAAGAAGGTCCGGGTTCGAGCCCCGTGGCCGGCGAGGGCCTTTCTGTGCGGAGTTTGCATGTTCTCCCCGTGTCCGTGTGGGTTTCCTCCGGGTGCTCCGGTTTCCCCCACAGTCCAAAGACATGCAGGTTAGGTTAACTGGTGACTCTAAATTGAGCGTAGGTGTGAATGTGAGTGTGAATGGTTGTCTGTGTCTGTGCCAGCCCTGTGATGACCTGGCAACTTGTCCAGGGTGTACCCCGCCTTTTGCCCGTAGTCAGCTGGGATAGGCTCCAGCTTGCCTGCGACCCTGTAGAACAGGATAAAGCGGCTAGAGATGATGAAATAATGAGATGAGATGAGGTTACCTTGAGAGTGAGTAGATTACTTGTCAGAAAGTTACAAGTAATTACTATTAGCTACCGAGCTGTTGACATATTCTACTTTAGTTAGCTAATTTTATTGTAGTGGGCTTAGCTAACTACATAGTTAATAAATAAATAACTGGCCCCATTCACTGCTAAAGTAATTACTTGAAACAAATTATTATTATAGTATTAAGACATTTAATTTTAAATCACACTTGGATGACCCATGTGTAGGAATACAAAAAGTATTTTTGTTCATAAAGTAGGAAAGAAAAAAAATAAATTAATGATTTGTGGTAATTAAAAACAAGATATTTAAAGAATACTTGGAATATTCAATCATAAAATAAATTGATTTCAAAAGATAGAGCAAAGAAAAACTCAGTCAGCATGAAATAACCTGGAAAATGAATGCGGGTCATTTTTGACCCATGTTGTGCATTAGAAGGGATGTGCATATGTTTTGCATCAAAGGGTTAAACATGGATCAGCAACAGATTAACTGTATGTTAATAAATGTTGGTAGTTAACCAGTAGTTTCACCAGTAATTCAAATCACAGGTTTGCAGTGATGTATCTGTTCTAACAGGATTTGTTTCTCGAGTAATAACTCATTCATTCATAAAGACTTGCATAGAGGACGATCCACATAATCAAACACGAACAACATAGCACACAGATTACAATTATGGTTGTCTTTTTGAATAACATCAACTAACTCCTGCAACTAGGTCCAGTATATACAACCCCGATTCCAAAAAAGTTGGGACAAAGTACAAATTGTAAATAAAAACGGAATGCAATGATGTGGAAGTTTCAAAATTCCATATTTTATTCAGAATAGAACATAGATGACATATCAAATGTTTAAACTGAGAAAATGTATCATTTAAAGAGAAAAATTAGGTGATTTTAAATTTCATGACAACAACACATCTCAAAAAAGTTGGGACAAGGCCATGTTTCCCACTGTGAGACATCCCCTTTTCTCTTTACAACAGTCTGTAAACGTCTGGGGACTGAGGAGACAAGTTGCTCAAGTTTAGGGATAGGAATGTTAACCCATTCTTGTCTAATGTAGGATTCTAGTTGCTCAAATGTCTTAGGTCTTTTTTGTCGTATCTTCCGTTTTATGATGCGCCAAATGTTTTCTATGGGTGAAAGATCTGGACTGCAGGCTGGCCAGTTCAGTACCCGGACCCTTCTTCTACGCAGCCATGATGCTGTAATTGATGCAGTATGTGGTTTGGCATTGTCATGTTGGAAAATGCAAGGTCTTCCCTGAAAGAGACGTTGTCTGGTTGGGAGCATATGTTGCTCTAGAACCTGGATATACCTTTCAGCATTGATGGTGTCTTTCCAGATGTGTAAGCTGCCCATGCCACACGCACTAATGCAACCCCATACCATCAGAGATGCAGGCTTCTGAACTGAGCGCTGATAACAACTTGGGTAGTCCTTCTCCTCTTTAGTCCGAATGACACGGCGTCCCTGATTTCCATAAAGAACTTCAAATTTTGATTCATCTGACCACAGAACAGTTTTCCACTTTGCCACAGTCCATTTTAAATGAGCCTTGGCCCAGAGAAGACGTCTGCGCTTCTGGATCATGTTTAGATACGGCTTCTTCTTTGAACTATAGAGTTTTAGCTGGCAACGGCGGATGGCACGGTGAATTGTGTTCACAGATAATGTTCTCTGGAAATATTCCTGAGCCCATTTTGTGATTTCCAATACAGAAGCATGCCTGTATGTGATGCAGTGCCGTCTAAGGGCCCGAAGATCACGGGCACCCAGTATGGTTTTCCGGCCTTGACCCTTACGCACAGAGATTCTTCCAGATTCTCTGAATCTTTTGATGATATTATGCACTGTAGATGATGATATGTTCAAACTCTTTGCAATTTTACACTGTCGAACTCCTTTCTGATATTGCTCCACTATTTGTCGGTGCAGAATTAGGGGGATTGGTGATCCTCTTCCCATCTTTACTTCCGAGAGCCGCTGCCACTCCAAGATGCTCTTTTTATACCCAGTCATGTTAATGACCTATTGCCAATTGACCTAATGAGTTGCAATTTGGTCCTCCAGCTGTTCCTTTTTTGTACCTTTAACTTTTCCAGCCTCTTATTGCCCCTGTCCCAACTTTTTTGAGATGTGTTGCTGTCATGAAATTTCAAATGAGCCAATATTTGGCATGAAATTTCAAAATGTCTCACTTTCGACATTTGATATGTTGTCTATGTTCTATTGTGAATACAATATCAGTTTTTGAGATTTGTAAATTATTGCATTCCGTTTTTATTTACAATTTGTACTTTGTCCCAACTTTTTTGGAATCGGGGTTGTAGTATATATATATGCTGGAATTTCTTCTACCTTATTGTACAGGGACACACCTACAGCCCTACCTACAGCACTAATGTCTCTTATAACTTCTTATAAATACATTTGTAAAAGTCAAATACAGGCTCAGTTTTGACCTTGTGTTCATTTCATTTAATCCTACTTTAATTATTACACAGACACTTTTACTGGTTAAATTTAGAATTGCATTTTTACAACAGTGGTGCTTGAAAGTTTGTGAACCCTTTAGAATTTTCTACATTTCTGCATAAATATGACCTAAAATATCATCAGATTTTCACACAAGTCCTAAAAGTAGATAAAGAGAACCCAGTTAAACACATGAGACAAAAATATTATACTTGGTCATTTATTTATTGAGGAAAATGATCCAATATTACATATCTGTGAGTGGCAAAAGTATGTGAACCTCTAGGATTAGTAATTAATTTGAAGGTGAAACTAGAGTCAGGTGTTTTCAATCAATGGGATGACAATCAGGTGTGAGTGGGCACCCTGTTTTATTTAAAGAACAGGGATCTATCAAAGTCTGATCTTCACAACACGTGTTTGTGGAAATGTATCATGAGTGTATCATGTTCAGGAGAACACTGAACAACAATGGTGTGCATGGCAGTGTTGCAAGGAGAAAGCCACTGCTCTCCAAAAAGAACATTGCTGCTCATCTGCAGTTTGCTAAAGATCACGTGGACAAGCCAGAAGGCTGTTGGAAAAATGTTTTGTGGACGGATGAGACCAAAATAGAACTTTTTGGTTTAAATGAGAAGCGTTATGTTTGGAGAAAGGAAAACACTGCATTCCAGCATAAGAACCTTATCCAATCTGTGAAACATGGTAGTGGTAGTATCATGGTTTGGGTCTGTTTTGCTGCATCTGGGCCAGGACGGCTTGCCATCATTGATGGAACAATGAATTCTGAATTATACCAGCGAATTCTAAAGGAAAATGTCAGGGCATCTGTCCATGAACTGAATCTCAAGAGAAGGTGGGTCATGCAGCAAGACAACGACCCTAAGCACACAAGTCGTTCTCCCAAAGAATGGCTAAAGAAGAATAAAGTTAACGTTTTGGAATGGCCAAGTCAAAGTCCTGACCTTAATCCAATCGAAATGTTGTGGAAGGACCTGAAGCGAGCAGTTCATGTGAGGAAACCCACCAACATCCCAGGGTTGAAGCTGTTCTGTACGGAGGAATGGGCTAAAATTCCTCCAAGCCGGTGTGCAGGACTGATCAACAGTTACTGCAAACGTTTAGTTGCAGTTATTGCTGCACAAGGGGGTCACACCAGATACTGAAAGCAAAGGTTCACATACTTTTGCCACTCACAGATATGTAATATTGGATCATTTTCCTTAATAAATAAATGACCAAGTACAATATTTTTGTCTCATTTGTTTAACTGGGTTCTCTTTATCTACTTTTAGGACTTGTGTGAAAATCTGATGATATTTTAGGTCATATTTATGCAGAAATATAGAAAATTCTAAAGGGTTCACAAACTTTCAAGCACCACTGTAAATAGGTTTTACTTTGAGATGTATATTGTACTTTCATTCACAATAGAAAGATATTTAAGTGGAAGTGACATTTTTGTAAACTAAGTGCCTCTGACAGGATCCTTTGTCTGTCAAGAATGTCCTCTCTGGAAAACACTCACCATATGATGAGGTTGTAAATGATTTTTTAAGAAAGTATTTGTCTCTTTTGAAGCAGAAGAGTCTGTTGTTGCTCAGTAAAAAACAGGACTTGAAACAGATGTGAGACATTTGATTTGAAGCAGAGCTTCACATGTGGTTGAAATGTGAATCTGACAAAAAGTGTCCACTCCGGAAAACCACAAGGATCGTCACAATTTTATTTGTTATTACAGTCACCACCATGTATAAACATCGCTGGACAGGACTGGAAAATTTGGACTTAATATAAATCACAGACATTTCAAAAGTTTTTCAGCAGCTTTGTATCCCTTACTCTTGTGTACAATAAGAAAGGTGGTCAGTTTTAGAAATCTCATCTCATCTCATTATCTGTAGCCGCTTTATCCTGTTCTACAGGGTCGCAGGCAAGCTGGAGCCTATCCCAGCTGACTACGGGCGAAAGGCGGGGTACACCCTGGACAAGTCGCCAGGTCATCACAGGGCTGACACATAGACACAGACAACCATTCACACTCACATTCACACCTACGGTCAATTAGAGTCACCAGTTAACCTAACCTGCATGTCTTTGGACTGTGGGGGAAACCGGAGCACCCGGAGGAAACCCACGCGGACACGGGGAGAACATGCAAACTCTGCACAGAAAGGCCCTCGCCGGCCACGGGGCTCGAACCCGGACCTTCTTGCTGTGAGGCGACAGCGCTAACCACTACACCACCGTGCCGCCCATATATATATATATATATATATATCCATCCATCCATTATCTGTAGCTGCTTATCCTGTCCTACAGGGTCGCAGGCACGCTGGAGCCTATCCCAACTGACTATGGGTGAGAGGCGGGGTACATCCTGGACAAGTCACCAGGTTATTGCAGGGCTGACACAGAGACAAACAACCATTCACACCTACGGTCAATTTAGAGCCACCAATTAGCCTAACTTGCATGACTTTGGACTGTGGGGGAAACCGGAGCACCCGGAGGAAACCCACGCAGACACGGGGAGAACATGCAAACTCCGCACAGAAAGGCCCTCGTCGGCCACTGGGCTCAAACCCGGACCTTCTTGCTGTGAGGCGACAGTGCTAACCACTACACCACCGTGACATCATACATACACATATATGTGTGTGTGTGTGTGTATATATATATATATATATAGATAGATAGATAGATAGATAGATAGATAGATAGATAGATAGATAGATAGAGAGAGAGAGAGAGAGAGAGTGTGTGTATTATATGCCTCTTCTCACCACAAGCAGAAGCGGAGAAACACAAAAATTTTGGACTGATTTTTGGACTGTTGTGGACCTGAAAAGTTTACCCTGATTGTCAAACACCCCTACAATCACTGATAGAGTGAAGATTTCTGTAATGAGTCTCCAGAGTCAGTGATCTACAGGCCAGAGAGGAAATGACTGTACAGCTGCTCTAACATAATTGACAACAGGAAGCTACTTGAACATTTCACATTACTGCATGTAAAAATAAACAGATAAAAACTATGACATGTTCTTTAACAAATGAAGAGTTTGGTTCCAAAATGCGATAAATTTGAAAAATTGAAACACTTGCCGCCAAACCATCAGCAATTATCATATCTTACTCGTACCATATTCAGTTTTCACCAAAACGCAGTATCTGCCATTGATTTACACACTGCATTACGGCCTTTCATTCCAAAATGCAAGAAACGCCATCACCAATTTTTCTCAAAACCAGACATATCCATTTGGCCAATCAGAGGCCGCCATTGGTGTGAAGTCTTCTAAGATGGCTGCGCCCATGAAGTAGGAAATCGCTTCGTCACTTCTCAGATTTATTGGACGATTTCACGCTGAATTATGAATAATTTTGACAGAACGGAGGAGGCTGTGATGGTTTCACCAGTGAGTAAGAAATATAGGCCGTCAAAAGCAAATCATAATCGAGAAAACGTTAAGAAAATGCGGCATTCTGGTGCCAGGAAAATACCAGACGTTGTGTGCACACGTACGGTAAAGCACGTACATGTGTCTTTTGCTATGCTAATAAATTCACACCGGCTGACGTTGCCCATTTTTCAGGATACTAAAGCACATTATATATCAAATTTCAGATATATGTGTCATGAAAGAACATGATTAAATGCACTTTAAATAGAAAGGGATATGTAGCATTTGGGGGGGAAATGCCGTGGTGTGGATATGTAGCGACTTGACTAAAAAATAATGATTTGGTTCAGTTAAAAGCTGTTAATTAGTTCTGGATTTCATTTTTGAAGTTTATTATCATTAAGGAGTTAGTTAATACATTTTAAAACAGGATACAGTGGTTTTCCTTTTATCACTTCCTGTAATCAGAAAAAGTGATTTTTCTCAAAACAATGGAATTGGATTATATAGTGTTTTGGAACCAAACTCTTCAAATGAAAAAATGTCATTGTTCAATATTTGATGTAAAATAAGAGGAATAAAATGCATCTGGGCGGCACGGTGGTGTAGTGGTTAGCGCTGTCGCCTCACAGCAAGAAGGCCCAGGTTCGAGCCCCGGGGCCGGCGAGGGCCTTTCTTTGTGGAGTTTGCATGTTCTCCCCGTGTCCGCGTGGGTTTCCTCCGGGTGCTCCGGTTTCCCCCACAGTCCAAAGACATGCAGGTTAGGTTAACTGGTGACTCTAAATTGACCGTAGGTGTGAATGTGAGTGTGAATGGTTGTCTGTGTCTATGTGTCAGCCCTGTGATGACCTGGTGACTTGTCCAGGGTGTACCCCGCCTTTCGCCCGTAGTCAGCTGGGATAGGCTCCAGCTTGCCTGCGACCCTGTAGAACAGGATAAAGCGGCTAGAGATAATGAGATGAGATGAGAAAGTGCATCAGGGCAATCTATGAGTGCAAAAGGATCCCTCTGAAAAGTTTGTTGATTATTTCCCTGTAACAGCACACCCCCAAACAGTGGTGTACCATTACTATTAGAGCTGGGACTTCAGCTCAGCCAAAACTTAGCCAGACACACTAAAAAAGCAACAGGGCAAAGTATTTTGCAAGGGATTAGCAGTAGGCTGTCAGGTCGCTCCGTTGTGTGTAGTTGTCGGTGTTGATTTTAAAAATAACTCAGTCAATTACACAGGAAAATGAATACTTAAGTCTGAGTGAAAACTAATGTGGAGAGCGTGCAGCGTGGAAGAAGAGTCTGGAGACAGAAATCTTAGCTTCTCGGTCGTTAGCCTGTGCTACTTGCTCTTGATAGCACTGGCTTGACCGCTTTATTAGCATTCACTAACACTACTGATGAACGACTCACGGTTAAGCTTGCGTTGGTCTTCGAGAAGGCAGAAGGTGATACATTTTTGGTCCCTCCCACTATAAATCAAAATCTCTCATCTCATCTCATTATCTCTAGCCGCTTTATCCTGTTCTACAGGGTCGCAGGCAAGCTGGAGCCTATCCCAGCTGACTACGGGTGAAAGGCGGGGTACACCCTGGACAAGTCGCCAGGTCATCACAGGGCTGACACATAGACACAGACAACCATTCACACTCTCATTCACACCTACGGTCAATTTAGAGCCACCAGTTAACCTAACCTGCATGTCTTTGGACTGTGGGGGAAACCGGAGCACCCGGAGGAAACCCACGCGGACACGGGGAGAACATGCAAACTCCACACAGAAAGGCCCTCGCCGGCCACGGGGCTCGAACCCGGACCTTCTTGCTGTGAGGCGACAGCGCTAACCACTACACCACCGTGCCGCCCTAAATCAAAATCTGATTGGTTAATTCATCTGTCACTTCTTACATAAACATACACTGCCATGGCCTTCTGTCCCAGCAATGAAGTCCTAACCAATGAGTGAGGCAGCTCTAAACTCTTCTCAGCCTAGACACAACAAACAAAAAAAATCTCATTTGATAACTATTTTAATGCTTTCAGGACAGTAACCCTTTCATTTCTGAAGTTAATTTGATAGAAAATGAGGCCAAATTAGAATTAGAAGAGAGTAATTATGATGAAATTATGAAAGAATGAAATAAATTAAATATAACATTTGAAATGCTGATACGTTTGGGCCTTCTCTGAAGGTCTAGAAGGCCCTGACGGTTCTCCTCTGCCCCCAAATATGTCATTGCTTACTTCCTGAAACCATTTCTGCCTCTGGTGTCTGTTCTCTGCTCAAGATATGACTAAACAATATTATCGAAACATTGTCTGAGATTTAGTTTGGATAGTCAGATAGTTTTGCACTAGGGTGTTCATTTGCCCTGTCTTTTTTACTCTGCTTGTGTAATTTTAGAGAGGTTCTTCTTTCCATATTTAGCCCAGGCTATTTCTGAACACTCAGTCTTAGGTTAGAAGCATGTCAGATTTTGTACAGGATTGCAGGCCAGATCTTGCCGGCTTGGTTGCTTTGCTAGGTGACTAATTGCATGTTGAAGGCTTAGAGTGACTCTGAGCAGGATACTGTCTGCTCAAGGGTGTGTGTGTGTGTGTGTGTGTACGTACAGTGCTGTAATGTGCTAATTTGACTCTGTGTGTGATGCAGTAGGGAGCAAAAACACGTCTGAGTCAGCAACGATAAACTTACTGAGAGCTGGATCTCATCAGTGTCAGCGATGTTGTGCAGATTTCTATTTTATCGCATCTTCACCCAGCCATCCCAGTGTATTCTGGGTAGATCATCATTTTTTTTAATACTCTCAGGTTCAGTTTTGTTACCCAGGTTACACTCTAATAGTCTGTGTGCCCTCAAAAGCATAACAGCGGCACTTAATGTCCATTTAAGAAGAAGAAGAGGAAATCTTTATTTGTCACATGCACGCTTCAAGCACAGTGAAATTCATCCTCTGCATTTAACCCATCTGAAGCAGTGAACACACACCCAGAGCAGTGGGCAGCCACACTAGAGCGCCCAGAGAGCAGTCAGGTGTCAGGTACCTTGCTCAAGGGCACCTCAGCCCAAGGCCGCCCCACGTCAACCTAACTGCATGTCTTTGGATTCTGGGGGAAACCAGAGCACCCGGAGGAAACCCACACAGACACGGGGAGAACATGCAAACTCCACACAGAAAGGCCCTCGCCGGCCGCGAACCCGGAACCTTCTTGCTGTGAGGTGACTGTGCTAACCACTACACCACAGTGCCGCCACGTAGTGCCATATTTAACGTACCACCTGGACAGACGCTATCTCTACACTTTAAAGAAAGTAGAAATCAGTATTTCTACTTAGAACACAGGATGTTCACTTCATCCCCTAAAAAAAAAAGATTGCCTCACAGAGTGGTTAGGTAAGAAAGCATCTATTCATAAGAGAGTCCCAAAAAAAGAAAGCTGACGTAAGATTCTGGAGCCGATCCAAACCAATTTCATTATAAAGGTCATGGAGAGAAAGTGAATGCAGTAAGGTGTATATTTTCAACAGGGAGAAATATTCCACTCTATTCAACAATTTAGATTAAAAATTAAATGTTAATCCACAAAATGATGCCTGGCATTCGGTATATGGGTCACCAGATAGATACAACTCGCAGATAAAACCTACAAGGAGGTGCTGCACACATTTTGTGGTTTTCATTATTTTCAAATATATCTCGTAATTTAACACCAGGCAATTCCAATGCAAAGGTCAACCCTGCCACTGAAAAATAGAATTATAAGCACAAGGAAAAAGATAAAATGACTTAAATTCCTCACTTAGGTCTATGTTTAACTGCTCTAATTTTAAGGCAGGGCGGCACAGTGGTGTAGTGGTTAGCGCTGTTGCCTCACAGCAAGAAGGGCTGGGTTCAAGCCCCGTGGCCGGCGAGGGCCTTTCTGTGTGGAGTTTGCATGTTCTCCCCGTGCCCGCGTGGGTTTCCTCCGGGTGCTCCGGTTTCCCCCACAGTCCAAAGACATGCAGGTTAGGTTAACTGGTGACTCTAAATTGAGCGTAGGTGTGAATGTGAGTGTGAATGGTTGTCTGTGTCTATGTGTCAGCCCTGTGATGACCTGGCGACTTGTCCAGGGTGTACCCCGCCTTTCACCCGTAGTCAGCTGGGATAGGCTCCAGCTTGCCTGCGACCCTGTAGAACAGGATAAAGCGGCTAGAGATAATGAGATGAGAATTTTAAGGCAACTGTAATCATTTATCCATGTAATATGATGGGCTGCTTGCTGTATCTAAGACTATTAAATATACTGAGAAGCATATTTTGCTCGCCCTGGCTAGTCTTTAACTCAAAATCATCAATACAGCTACAGTTAGAGGGGATCCTTATTTCTCATCTCATCTCATTATCTCTAGCCGCTTTATCCTTCTACAGGGTCGCAGGCAAGCTGGAGCCTATCCCAGCTGATTACGGGCGAAAGGCGGGGTACACCCTGGACAAGTCGCCAGGTCATCACAGGGCTGACACATAGACACAGACAACCATTCACACTCACATTCACACCTACGGTCAATTTAGAGTCACCAGTTAACCTAACCTGCATGTCTTTGGACTGTGGGGGAAACCGGAGCACCCGGAGGAAACCCACGCGGACACGGGGAGAACATGCAAACTCCGCACAGAAAGGCCCTCGCCGGCCACGGGGCTCGAACCCAGGACCTTCTTGCTGTGAGGCGACAGCGCTAACCACTACACCACCGTGCCGCCCTGGTGTTAGCTGAATATGCAAATATATGTAATTATTGTACATACAGGGCACTTTTTTTGATGAAATAAAAACGTGTACTCTTCCCTTCTAGCGGGTTTCATTCGTTTCGTTTGATAGCATGCAATATTGTTAGCATATCGCTTATCCTACCTGTACTATGTCACTCTGCCCAATGGAGAATGAGCGCTGAATATGGTTTACGATACTGCATGGTTGTCAAGGCAACGTGATGGCACACATCGGAGACGTAAAACTTCCACGCTAGCGAGTGACTGACAATTTTTAAACAAACATGGCCGCCAGGTTTGCTTTGTTAAATATGGAAGATTTTGACAGAATTTTGAAAGAGAAAGACATGTTGAACACCTGCAAGGGGTGTGTATGTACAACCCCGATTCCAAAAAAGTTGGGACAAAGTACAAATTGTAAATAAAAACGGAATGCAATTATTTACAAATCTCAAAAACTGATATTGTATTCACAATAGAACATAGACAACATATCAAATGTCGGAAGTGAGACATTTTGAAATTTCATGCCAAATATTGGCTCATTTGAAATTTCATGACAGCAACACATCTCAAAAAAGTTGGGACAGGGGCAATAAGAGGCTGGAAAAGTTAAAGGAACAAAAAAGGAACAGCTGGAGGACCAAATTGCAACTCATTAGGTCAATTGGCAATAGGTCATTAACATGACTGGGTATAAAAAGAGCATCTTGGAGTGGCAGCGGCTCTCAGAAGTAAAGATGGGAAGAGGATCACCAATTCCCCTAATTCTGCGCCGACAAATAGTGGAGCAATATCAGAAAGGAGTTCGACAGTGTAAAATTGCAAAGAGTTTGAACATATCATCATCTACAGTGCATAATATCATCAAAAGATTCAGAGAATCTGGAAGAATCTCTGTGCGTAAGGGTCAAGGCCGGAAAACCATACTGGGTGCCCATGATCTTTGGGCCCTTAGATGGCACTGCATCACATACAGGCATGCTTCTGTATTGGAAATCACAAAATGGGCTCAGGAATATTTCCAGAGAACATTATCTGTGAACACAATTCACCGTGCCATCCGCCGTTGCCAGCTAAAACTCTATAGTTCAAAGAAGAAGCCGTATCTAAACATGATCCAGAAGCGCAGACGTCTTCTCTGGGCCAAGGCTCATTTAAAATGAACTGTGGCAAAGTGGAAAACTGTTCTGTGGTCAGACGAATCAAAATTTGAAGTTCTTTATGGAAATCAGGGACGCCGTGTCATTCGGACTAAAGAGGAGAAGGATGACCCAAGTTGTTATCAGCGCTCAGTTCAGAAGCCTGCATCTCTGATGGTATGGGGTTGCATTAGTGCGTGTGGCATGGGCAGCTTACACATCTGGAAAGACACCATCAATGCTGAAAGGTATATCCAGGTTCTAGAGCAACATATGCTCCCATCCAGACGACGTCTCTTTCAGGGAAGACCTTGCATTTTCCAACATGACAATGCCAAACCACATACTGCATCAATTACAGCATCATGGCTGCGTAGAAGAAGGGTCCGGGTACTGAACTGGCCAGCCTGCAGTCCAGATCTTTCACCCATAGAAAACATTTGGCACATCATAAAATGGAAGCTACGACAAAAAAGACCTCAGACAGTTGAGCAACTAGAATCCTACATTATACAAGAATGGGTTAACATTCCTATGCCTAAACTTGAGCAACTTGTCTCCTCAGTCCCCAGACGTTTACAGACTGTTGTAAAGAGAAAAGGGGATGTCTCACAGTGGTAAACATGGCCTTATCCCAACTTTTTTGAGATGTGTTTTTGTCATGAAATTTAAAATCACCTATTTTTTCTCTTTAAATGATGCATTTTCTCAGTTTAAACATTTGATATGTCATCTATGTTCTATTCTGAATAAAATATGGAATTTTGAAACTTCCACATCATTGCATTCCGTTTTTATTTACAATTTGTACTTTGTCCCAACTTTTTTGGAATCGGGGTTGTATAATAATAATAATAATAATAATAATAATAATAATGGCTGGGTTTTTTTTTCTTGGTCTATCAGATATATTCCATTCAGCTACTCATCTTTGACTCATTCACTATCATGTTAGCTGAATGGGAATATATCTGATATACCACTCAATGCCAGCCAGAATTATTTATTTATTCTATCCACATTCACTGGATATGAGTAATTGTTTGCTCTAATTGGCTACTCTACTACTAGGATATCAGCTCATATACCGTGAGTAGAGAAAAACAAAATGGTGGAGCGTGTTGCTGAACCAAACGAGGATGAAACAAAAACTCTACTCGAAAGCAAAACCCCAAAAATACAAAAAAAAAACCAATATGGAATGAAAGTATTTGATGGTAAGAACGTGTCTTTTTTATTTGTCAAGAATTATTATTATTATTATTATAGCATTTTTCACAAATTGCTCCTGTCATTTCACCTCATCATCTGTCAGCTCATGTACGACTCAATTTCGTAGGAATAACTGTTAAACGTTTGCAATTCTTCCTGAAATATCACCTAACAAAGGTTAGGAACACTATCAAAGTCATTTTAATCAGACTTTTTCCCCCCTAGAAGTCAACACTAACACTGTGTCACTGCTTGATTAATAAAATCTGTGACTTTAGTGAGTGCCGTGTCAGTAGTGCTACTGATAACAGTCATTTATTAGCCTTCTATTTATTTATTTATAAAATAGGGCGGCACGGTGGTATAGTGGTTAGCGCTGTCACCTCACAGCAAGAAGGTCCGGGTTCGAGCCCCGTGGCCGGCGAGGGCCTTTCTGTGTGGAGTTTTCATGTTCTCCCCGTGTCCGCGTGGGTTTCCTCCGGGTGCTCCGGTTTCCCCCACAGTCCAAAGACATGCAGGTTAGGTTAACTGGTGACTCTAAATTGAGCGTAGGTGTGAATGTGAGTGTGAATGGTTGTCTGTGTCTATGTGTCAGCCCTGTGATGACCTGGCGACTTGTCCAGGGTGTACCCCGCCTTTCGCCCGTAGTCAGCTGGGATAGGCTCCAGCTTGCCTGCGACCCTGTAGAACAGGATAAAGCGGCTAGAGATAATGAGATGAGATGATTTATAAAATATAAATAAATCCTTTTTTTTCATCCATATCAGATTATTTTCTGTTAAAAATCTCTTGAAATGGATTATTTTAGACTTTTGTGGAAATGAGTGTAATAGAATCAACAGTTATAAGACAGATACACAGAATGGGGTGATGAAGTGAGGCTGGGGCTGAGTTCTTTCTAGCCCAGACTGTAGATTCATGCAGCCTATCAGTGTCAGTGTTTACACCTAGATTTGATTTCCATTTTCACTGATATATTTTTACACATATCCATAATATGTGGTAGGTGTCGTAACAGGGAAGGGTTTACCTGGCCGGGGTGTTAATCTGACGCAGACTAGCCAAGTGGTGGGGCTGCCAGCTTAATACCCAGCCATGGGGTGTCCTGGCCTGCCATCATGGACTGGGGTAAGATTGGGCTACTCTTCGTCCGGCCTCTTCCCTTCGACCTATTTGGCTTGGATGGCCCTACCAGGAGCGATAACTCCTGCCAGCATAGCTCTCAGGATCATCAAGGCCCTCCACCACAAGGGGGTAGTCCATGGAGGGAAATTTACGAGTTTGATCCGCCAGTGGTGGGATGGAGACGCCCTTGTGGCTGACCATGCACCTGCTGGAATGTTGTTCGTCAAGCCGTCCAGCAAATTAAGTTCAGGCTGGAGGACGTTCCAGCGCTCAGCCAAGACCATGAGAGATGGTGAAGTTCAGTGGCACTAGAGTCTGGTCGGAGTTTTATCGCACCGCTCCTGTGAAGGATGGCCCCATGAGGACAGTTGAGGGTTATACCTGTTAAAACTGTTAATATTATAGTCAGGCTGTCTGTTGTTGCCCAAATGAGGATGGGTTCCCTTTTGAGTCTGGTTCCTCTCGAGGTTTCTTCCTCATGTCATCTGAGGGAGTTTTTCCTTGCCACCGTTGCCACAGGCTTGCTCATTGGGGATAGATTAAGGATAAAAATTAGCTCATGTTTTAAGTCGTTCAAATTCTGTAAAGCTGCTTTGCGACAATGTTTATTGTTAAAAGCGCTATACAAATAAACTTGATTTGATTGATTTGATTTAGTGGGCTCAATGCCATGCTGGCATGAGGTTTAGGAGGAGGAGGGCGTAATATGTGATCAGTAGTGATTGACAGTGATATTGTCATGGAAATAGGGTTAATAAAAATGAACAAGATTTATTAGGCTTCTAATAAATATCACCTTTTTTGCCCATAATGCCTTTGGAGGAGAAAATAAAATAATAATCTCATCTCATTATCTCTAGCCGCTTTATCCTTCTACAGGGTCGCAGGCAAGCTGGAGCCTATCCCAGCTGACTACGGGTGAAAGGCAGGGTACACCCTGGACAAGTCGCCAGGTCATCACAGGGCTGACACATAGACAACCATTCACATTCAATTTAGAGTCACCAGTTAACCTAACCTGCATGTCTTTGGACTGTGGGGGAAACCGGAGCACCCGGAGGAAACCCACGCGGACACGGGGAGAACATGCAAACTCCGCACAGAAAGGCCCTCGCCGGCCACGGGGCTCGAACCCGGACCTTCTTGCTGTGATGCGACAGCGCTAACCACTACACCACCGTGCCGCCCTAAAATAATAATAACAATAATAATAAGTTCAATTTATATTGCATCTTTCACAAACCCAAGGACGCTTTACACAGGAGTTACCAAAAAAAAAAAAAGAGCCACACTAGGAAGAGTAGTGTGAGGTAAAGAGAAAAGTTTTCAAGTTAGCTTTGAAGGAAGAGAGAGTGGAACAGTCACGAAGCGATTGTGGTAACGAGTTCCAAAGTTTAGAAGCAGCAACACTGAATGATCTGCCACCCATAGATGCCAGTTTAAAACGTGGAACAGTCAGAAGTCCACAGACAGAAAGAAGATCTGAGGGAGCGGGAGGGACAGTACAAATGAATTAGCTCACAGAGACAGGAATTAAATACCCTAAGTGCACACTGTCCAATCAAAGTACAAATGACAGTAAAGGATAGACAATAGAAGCGTAAGTTTAGAATTTGTTTGTTTGTTTGTTTGTTACCGTTCAACTTTGTCGGAGGAGGTTGTTTGTTTGTCTGTTCCCAACGTAACTCAAAAAGTACACAGCAAAATCCCCAGTGTTGAATTAACACCCAGAGTGTTTATACAGTATATGTCCAATTGGTCACAAATTAACTCTGAAAGTGTAAAACACTTTCAGAGTTAATTTGTGACCAGTTGGACATATATAAATACTCAGGGTGTTAATTCAACACTGGGGATTTTGCTGTGTGGTGAACAGATTTTGATCAAATTTGGTGGAAAGGTGATACCTGGGCCAAGGAACAACTGATCAGGTTTTGATGCAAATCTGGATATGCATGTGGATCCAGGATCCAGATATGTATGCAGATCCAGGATTTTTTTTTTTTTTTTTGCCTTTTCCCAATGTAACTCAAAATGTAGTGAATGGATTTTGATGAAATTTGGTGGAAAGGTGGGCCATGGGCCAAGGAACAACTGATCAAATTTTAATGCAAATCTGAATATGTGGCTTGGTGGAGGTATGCACTCTACAGAGTGGCCTTCTAGTTTGTTTGTTACTTGCGAAAATCAGAGATTTTTACATGTTGATCTGTCCGTTTGTCCGGTTTTTTTTTTTGTTGGTGCTCTAGCGTCGTCATTTCTTGACCAATCTTCACTAAAATGCACAGGACAACTCACTAGGGTCACACAAATACATCATTAGTTTTTGATGTGTCAAGGTCAAAGGTCAAGGTCACCAAGGTCAAATCTTTTAAAAAACACCTAATTGGCCATAATTGGCAAATGTGCGCAGCTTTACGATTTAAACTGTTTTTTCCTCATCCTTATACTTCCTGTTTCATGGACTGTAACGGATTTGCTTATTTAGTAATTTTAATACAGAATTTACTTTGAAATTATAATCAGACACTCCAACGCCCACCCTAAAAAAAAAAATCGGATCTGCGCGATTCAGCCGTGAAAAAGGCGGCATCCGCCAAAAGGCGCGCTGTAGAATATATAAAGTTGTATATATCAGACAGCCTTTAAAGTTTGATGAAGTCAGTTTCAGGCTTTGGCAGCCCTGCATAGTCACTTGAAAATGCATCTTTGTCCACTTCGTAGGGGTCAATTCCCCCAATCAAGGCCAGTTTGGCTGCATACCGTTGTCGTGAGATGTCGTCTAATGTATCTATATACTTCTGTTTGCTTGATTTTGCCGACATTGATCTTTATTTTAGAAAACTGACTATATAACTTCATAAATTCGTCCGAGATAACGTAGCCGGTAATGGCGATGGTCAGTTTTGTTTGCCCCACAAGATGGCGGCTGGAGGGCGTTCCCCGGAATGCCGTGACATCAGTGAAAACTATGTATAGACCTTGTGACTTCTGTATGAGAGTGGGATATGTGCTGTAACTACCATCAGGAAAGACAGGGAAAGAAAAAAAACCCCGGAAGCAGTAGGTCACAACTAATAACCTACGAATTCCCTGACTGGTTAACAACTCTTAGATACTTTTTAATAAACGAATTCGATCACATAAGATGAATTTTATTTATTAGAAGATGAATTCTATTTATTTAAAGAAATAAATTAACTAGTTATGAAATTATTTATTTATTTATTCAGATCAATGGATTTATTCAGATCAGTGCATATATGACTATAGCCTGGGCTACAACATCATTTTATGTACTTAAAACGTTTTAAATAAGTAAAAATCACAAATGCAGCTGTGTACATCTTTAAGTGTGTGTGCAGTAATTTGCCCCACATCAGTCCTAATATGCCACTGATGAGACTCATGATGTGAGCTCAGATCTATTAGTTTCACTGTCAAGCTATGACCTGTTAGATTTTAGCCTCCATCTAATTTCATAACCAGCCATTATTGTACATTTCCTTTTTAATTTGTAGGTGTAATTTCCTATTTTGTGATGTTCCCCATTTTTTGGTATTGCACAAGATATTGTGCTGGAAGATAGACGGGCTCTGCTGCAACATAGATTTCCGACCCAAAATGAAAGGACATTGGGGCTGATTTATCAAGCTGGATATGAATCGATTTATGAGGAAGATATTCTTAGTACGGGGCAGCACGGTGGTGTAGTGGTTAGCGCTGTCGCCTCACAACAAGAAGGTCCTGGGTTCGAGCCCCGTGGCCGGCGAGGGCCTTTCTGTGCGGAGTTTGCATGTTCTCCCCGTGTCCACGTGGATTTCCTCCAGGTGCTCCAGTTTCCCCCACAGTCCAAAGACATGCAGGTTAGGTTAACTGGTGACTCTAAATTGACCGTAGGTGTGAATGTGAGTGTGAATGGTTGTCTGTGTCTATGTGTGAGCCCTGTGATGACCTGGCGACTTGTCCAGGGTGTACCCCGCCTTTCGCCCATAGTCAGCTGGGATAGGCTCCAGCTTGCCTGCGACCCTGTAGAACAGGATAAAGCGACTAGAGATAATGAGATGAGATGAGATATTCTTAGTACAAGAATTTACACAAGAAATTAAGTAACAACATTTAACAGGTTCCTTTATCCAGAGCGACTTACAGAAGCGCTTTAGAGCTTCTATTGAAAACACATCCTCATGCTAGTTCAAAAGGTCAGGGACTAAGTGTACCATCAAGAACACTGGATGAAAACAGTAATTTTATATTATTGGCATTAATTAAAGAATGCATAAAACGAGACTGTCAATGACGGTGTAGCTCACTCCGGCCCCGTCTAGTCCAGAAGGAACGATCTAAACTGGGCCACCTTGCGCAATAAATGTTGCAAGCTATATACACTATATACAAGCTATATATAGAAGCGATATACATCCTAGGAATACCGACCTATTTGCCAGAAAGAATCCAAAATGGCGAGGAATTGGCCGAGAAGAAGCGATTTTTATTGAACTGCTCATTAAGGTTTAATTAGTGCATAACTTCATTAATAATTGTAATTAAGCAAATCTGGGTAGACGTTATATGCGCCCTAGGTACCCCTACCTTCATGCCAGAAAGAATCAAAATTGGTGAAGAATTGAGGGAGAAGAAGCGATTATGTGGAAACTGCTTGTTAGGGCTTAATTACACCATATCTTCATTATTATTAATTGTGATTATGCAAATTTGGGTGGAAGCTATATGCACCCCAGGCAGACCTATCTTCCTGTCAAAAGGAATAAAAATCAGTGAAGAATTGAGGGAGAACAAGCGATTTTCTTGAAATGTGGACAATGCCGGACAGATACCGGACAACACAATGGCATAAACTCATCACCTGTCAGATGGATCTCATCTCATCTCATCTCATCTCATTATCTGTAGCCGCTTTATCCTGTTCTACAGGGTCGCAGGCAAGCTGGAGCCTATCCCAGCTGACTACGGGCGAAAGGCGGGGTACACCCTGGACAAGTCGCCAGGTCATCACAGGGCTGACACATAGACACAGACAACCATTCACACTCACATTCACACCTACGGTCAATTTAGAGTCACCAGTTAACCTAACCTGCATGTCTTTGGACTGTGGGGGAAACCGGAGCACCCGGAGGAAACCCACGCGGACACGGGGAGAACATGCAAACTCCGCACAGAAAGGCCCTCGCCGGCCACGGGGCTCGAACCCGGACCTTCTTGCTGTGAGGCAACAGCGCTAACCACTACACCACCGTGCTGCCGTGTCAGATGGATGAGCTAATAAATAAAGCATGCCAACACAAACCTATAAATTAAGACATAAAAGTAATTATTCGATTAAGACAAAAGAAATGGCACCATTTAAGCGGAGGATCTGTGCATAGCCATAAGCATGCCTCAGCTAATGGATGTAGTGCTCACTTATTATCCATCCATTATCTGTAGCCACTTATCCTGTTCTACAGGATCGCAGGCAAGCTGGAGCCTATCCCAGCTGACTATGGGCAAGAGGCAGGGTACACCCTGGACAAGTCACCCGGTTATCACAGGGCTGACACAGAGAGACAAACAACCATTCACACCTACAGTCAATTTAGAGCCACCATTCATCCTAACCTGCAGGTCTTTGGGAGAAACCCACACAGACACAGGGAGAACATGCAAACTCCACACATGCCCCTTTTCCACTAAAGCAGTTCCAGGGCTGGTTCGGGGCCAGTGCTTAGTTTGGAACCGGGTTTTCTGTTTCCACTGACAAAGAACTGGCTATGGGGCCAGAAAAAACGGTTCCAGGCTAGCACCAACTCTCTGCTGGGCCAGAGGAAAGAACCGCTTACGTCAGCGGGGGGGCGGAGTTGTTAAGACCGACAACAATAACAAGACCGCGAAAGATCGCCATTTTTAAGCGACGAGAAGCAGCAGCTGTACAAACGCGAAGTCATCCATTATTATTATTGTTGTTGCTGCTGCTGCTGCTTCTTCCGTGTTGTTTTTGCTTCGATATTCACGCCAAGGTTGATGCAAACATAGCGACGTAACTGACGTATACAGCGACATAATAACGTGGCTTCCCTTAGCACCGCGAGCTATGGAAAAGCAAACTGGTTCTCAGCTGGCTCGCAAGTTGAACGAGTTGTGAACCAGCACCAGCCCTGGAACTGATTTGGTGGAAAAGGGGTAACAGAAAGGCCCTCACCAGCCACGGGGCTTGAACCCAGACCTTCTTGCTGTGAGGCGACAGCGCTAACCACTACACCACTGTGCCACCCTGCTTATTATTAATATTATTATTATACATTTACTGGCAAAGTAGTGAGTTGAAATAACTTCCATTTCTGTCTTTTAGGCTTTACCCTGATCGATCATTTCATGCTCACAGCTGTCTGTGCATATGCTTGGTAATTTATGGGTGATTGGCATTCATTAACATACAAATGCAAGTACTAAGAAAATACATGTTTTCCAAAATAAACTTTTGCAAATCTTGAGGAAATTTTTAGCTTGGGTTGGTTGGTGCAAACACTGACACACAACTTCACTAAAAGATTGAAAAAATGAGGCCCACTGTTTGTTAGAATCTTGAATCTTTGACTTAACATTTACAGTGAAAATAATGTTGTTTGTTAGTTCTTTCACACTGAATTTATGTAACCAGTTCAATAAGTAGTCCACTTGAACGGAGATAACCTAAGCTAAGCTGTGTGCAGGTGATGTGATGAGACTCTTTGCAAATTAATATGGGCAACATCAAGAACACTTCACTCCAAAACATGACCTTCATCGAGCTCATGATACTGACACACCTACAAAGCAGATTCATTCAGCTCATTTTCAGATATATTTAGGCCAGATTGAAAGCCGAGTCAACCCTACATGACCTACAGCGCCGATTTCCCAGTCCCAGTCGGTGACTCCGTCCCTTCAGATCAGTGACGAGTTACTGTGCTCTCCGACATCACCCGCTCGTCTAGTCAGAATGGTTCAATGACACAATTTTCTCAAGCTGCCAGTGATCACTTGCAAGGTGCCAATATTTTCAAGCATGCCTTATTTTCTCAGAGATGAATTGCGTAGTGGGAATCCTTCTGTGACAAGTTGCAAGAACAGTGCTGACAAACAGCCAATGAGAGTACGAGAGAAAATGAAATTCATCTGCTGTCATGTGCAGCAGATCCCTGAATCCAGTTCATCATTCATTTATTTGTGTGGCAGGAGGAGAGCAAAATTTAAACATAATATGTTTGCTTCTTGGGCGGCACGGTGGTGTAGTGGTTAGCGCTGTCGCCTCACAGCAAGAAGGTCTGGGTTCGAGCCCTGTGGCCGGCGAGGGCCTTTCTGTGTGGAGTTTGCATGTTCTCCCCGTGTCCGCGTGGGTTTCCTCCGGGTGCTCCGGTTTCCCCCACAGTCCAAAGACATGCAGGTTAGGTTAACTGGTGACTCTAAATTGACCGTAGGTGTGAATGTGAGTGTGAATGGTTGTCTGTGTCTATGTGTCAGCCCTGTGATGACCTGGCGACTTGTCCAGGGTGTACCCCGCCTTTCGCCCGTAGTCAGCTGGGATAGGCTCCAGCTTGCCTGCGACCCTGTAGAACAGGATAAAGCAGCTAGAGATAATGAGATGAGATGTTTGCTTCTTTCTGGTTGAGAGTACGCCGTGTGCATTCTGGCTGCCACTTCTCACCAGAGCTTTTTATTTTATTTTCTCTTTTGTTTTTCTTTTTTGTGTTTGTGTAGTTTGACATTTGTTTTTGTTTAAGTCTGCCGGTTGCGGTGTAGCTCCAGACCCAGTTTTGGGCGTCGGTTCCTTCCAGGCCTTGGTTTGTCGTGGGTGATGCCTGTGCTCCTCACTATGGACTGCAGTGAGCTCATTTCTCATTTTAACATGGGGGTTGTCCAGCGCTCTGTGCGGCTTTGCTTTTGTGCTTGGCGCGGTGTTCCAAGCGATGTTGTTCAGTGGCGTCGCGGCGGCTGTGCAGGCAATTTGGGATGTACCAGCACTCTGCGTGGCGGTGCTTCTGTGCTTGCTTTATGGATCCATGGTGCGGTGTTCCGGGCGGTGTTGCCCAGTGGCGTCATGGCGGCTGTGCAGGTGGTGTGGGACTTGTTTTTGTGCACCTTTTGGTGGGACTGTGGCTGCTACACCATTGGAATAACATCCTGACCTTTATTTGGTGGACTTTTTTTTTTTTATACAACCCCGATTCCAAAAAAGTTGGGACAAAGTACAAATTGTAAATAAAAACGGAATGCAATGATGTGGAAGTTTCAAAATTCCATATTTTATTTAGAATAGAACATACTGTAGATGACATATCAAATGTTTAAACTGAGAAAATGTATCATTTAAAGAGAAAAATTAGGTGATTTTAAATTTCATGACAACAACACATCTCAAAAAAGTTGGGACAAGGCCATGTTTCCCACTGTGAGACATCCCCTTTTCTCTTTACAACAGTCTGTAAACGTCTGGGGACTGAGGAGACAAGTTGCTCAAGTTTAGGGATAGGAATGTTAACCCATTCTTGTCTAATGTAGGATTCTAGTTGCTCAACTGTCTTAGGTCTTTTTTGTCATATCTTCCGTTTTATGACGCGCCAAATGTTTTCTATGGGTGAAAGATCTGGACTGCAGGCTGGCCAGTTCAGTACCCGGACCCTTCTTCTACGCAGCCATGATGCTGTAATTGATGCAGTATGTGGTCTGGCATTGTCATGTTGGAAAATGCAAGGTCTTCCCTGAAAGAGGTGTCGTCTGAATGGGAGCATATGTTGCTCTAGAACCTGGATATACCTTTCAGCATTGATGGTGTCTTTCCAGATGTGTAAGCTGCCCGTGCTACATGCACTAATGCAACCCCATACCATCAGAGATGCAGGCTTCTGAACTGAGCGCTGATAACAACTTGGGTCGTCCTTCTCCTCTTTAGTCCGAATGACACAGCGTCCCTGATTTCCATAAAGAACTTCAAATTTTGATTCCTCTGACCACAGAACAGTTTTCCACTTTGCCACAGTCCATTTTAAATGAGCCTTGGCCCAGAGAAGACGTCTGCGCTTCCGGATCATGTTTAGATACGGCTTCTTCTTTGAACTATGGAGTTTTAGCTGGCAACGGCGGATGGCACAGTGAATTGTGTTCACAGATAATGTTCTCTGGAAATATTCCTGAGCCCATTTTGTGATTTCCAATACAGAAGCATGCCTGTATGTGATGCAGTGCCGTCTAAGGGCCCGAAGATCACGGGCACCCAGTATGGTTTTCCGGCCTTGACCCTTACGCACAGAGATTCTTCCAGATTCTCTGAATCTTTTGATGATATTATGCACTGTAGATGATGATATGTTCAAACTCTTTGCAATTTTACACTGTCGAACTCCTTTCTGATATTGCTCCACTATTTGTCGGTGCAGAATTAGGGGGATTGGTGATCCTCTTCCCATCTTTACTTCTGAGAGCCGCTGCCACTCCAAGATGCTCTTTTTATACCCAGTCATGTTAATGACCTATTGCCAATTGACCTAATGAGTTGCAATTTGGTCCTCCAGCTGTTCCTTTTTTGTACCTTTAACTTTTCCAGCCTCTTATTGCCCCTGTCCCAACTTTTTTGAGATGTGTTGCTGTCATGCAATTTCAAATAAGCCAATATTTGGCATGAAATTTCAAAATGTCTCACTTTCGACATTTGATATGTTGTCTATGTTCTATTGTGAATACAATATCAGTTTTTGAGATTTGTAAATTATTGCATTCCGTTTTTATTTACAATTTGTACTTTGTCCCAACTTTTTTGGAATCGGGGTTGTAATTGTAAAGCAACCTTGGGTGTTGAGAAAGGCGCTATATAAATTTAAATTATTATTATTATTATTATTATTATTATTATAGAAGAACTTGACACGCTGTACCCAAATTCTTGTTAGTAATGCCAAAAATTAAAAATAATTATTACATGATTCTTGGAGATGCGTAGTATAAAAATAGATACTATAACTCCAGTTCTTTTTGCAGAACAGACAGTGCTTGCTGTCTGCATCTCCTCAACCAATCCTTCCTCCACATTTCTGTTTATTCTTATTAGCTTATCTGGCCAACAGGTGATGAGTTTACGCCATCATGTGTTGTCCATCCAGCATCATCCACATTTCACGAAAATCGCTTCTTCTCTCTCAATTCTTCACCGATTTTTATTCTTTTTGGCAGGAAAGTAGGTCTGCCTGGGGTGCATATAACTTCTACCCAAATTTGCATAATTGCAATTAATAATGAAGGTATGGAGTAATTAAGCCCTAATGAGCAGTTTCCACATAATCGTTTCTTCTGCCTCAGTTCTTTACCGATTTTGATTCTTTCTGGCATGATGGTAAGGGTACCTAGGGTGCATATAACTTCTATCCAGATTTGTTTAATTACAATTATTAATGAAGTTATGGACTAATTAAGCCTGAATGAGCAGTTCAACAAAAATCGCTTTTTTTGGTCAATTCCTCACCGTTTTGGATTCTTTCTGGCAAATAGGTCGGTATTCCTACAGTGGATATCGCTTCTATATATAGCCTGTATATAGTGTATATAGCTTGCAACATGTATTGCACAAGGTGGCCCACTTTAGATCATTCTTTCTGGACTAGACGGGGCCGGAGTGAGTTACGCTGTCATTGACGGTCTTGTTTCCTTCCAAATAGAGACAGAGTTGCAAAGGTACATGATAGACTGCTCTCGTATTAATTTTCATGAGAAAGAGGGAATCGGGCCTGCTCACGCAATTAACCATCATGTAGTGTGTGAACGATGTCTCGTATAATGTGTGACCCTCATCTATGAGTATGTGTGTAGCTCAGCAAAATGTTATTGATACAGTTTCCTGGATTGGCAATGGACCCATACATAAGCATTCACTACTTCTGAAATGCTAGGCTGAGTGCACGCCAAGGAACGAGTTCATAATATACTGGGTTGGGTGTTGTTTTTCACCACCATTAAAAAGCACAAGCTGACTGATTTCAAATTAGACCACAACATATGCAACTCAGTAATCTATGTCTCATTGGTATTCATATTAATATTCATATTAGAGGAAAGTTTAATGTTTATACGTTTATAACAGCCAATGAGAGTACTTTAGTCCTGGGTATGACTTTAAACTGCAACTGGTGGTGAGTCTTAGGTCCTGGAGGACTTGAGTATTGAGGAAAGTGGAGTTACCCCTTAACCACCATTTCTCCCAGGTCCGCTCTGACCCGGAGTGGTAGCACCTGCCTGGGTTCCAGCTATGGGTTAAATAATACATCATCAATAAGTCGCTTGGCAGTAGGGCACTTTTCAGTGCAATGTAGCAGATGAACCCAACAGGGTCACTGGCACACCACCAGATGGCACGCAGAAGAGCCACTCAAATGGCCAATGGATGGCATCACTCACCAAGCCAGTCGTCACTGCAGGGCAACTTCCATACCTGTCAGGTCTGTGGCACTTTTGTGCACCACTTGGCATCAAGTCTGGAGGTCCAGAGAGAACACGATGGGGGCACGACATCATTTGTCTTACCTTACTGTGCAAGGCACTTCGTTAGGATAGGAGAATAGTATTTTAGAATAGACTTGCAACCACATGATCAAAATGTGCTACGTTATGAGCGTCCGCCATGATGGTGGATATACAAAGCAACTCGGATGGCAGCCGCTGAAAGCATGTCTGTAAACAATGCTGAATTTTCTTAGTATTACCACAATTTGAACAGTCAAGCGAAAATTTGATACAAAGACAAGATAGATATGTGTGGTTTTGACCCATAGTATTTTAAAAAGTCAGACTTTTCTGAAGATAAGATGCTTCTACCGACCATCGAGTACCCAGATATCGCGTTTTATCTGGCTTGGCTGCCGAAAAATCAAGTCTGACCATGGATGAAACATAGCCCATTTTCTGGGTGGGTGCCCAGTCTGGATTGTTTCTATCGTATAATTTTGCTGGCGCTCCTAGAAGCAAAATGGTAATACACGTGTTAAAATTATAACAACGACCGAGTGAACCACAACAAGAGAACGTTTGTCTCATCTCATCTCATTATCTCTAGCCGCTTTATCCTTCTACAGGGTTGCAGGCAAGCTGGAGCCTATCCCAGCTGACTACGGGTGAAAGGCGGGGTACACCCTGGACAAGTTGCCAGGTCATCACAGGGCCGATACATAGACACAGACAACCATTCACACTCACATTCATACCTACGGTCAATTTAGAGTCACCAGTTAACCTAACCTGCATGTCTTTGGACTGTGGGGGAAACCGGAGCACCCGGAGGAAACCCACGCAGACACGGGGAGAACATGCAAACTCCGCACAGAAAGGCCCTCGCCGGCCACGGGGCTCGAACCCGGACCTTCTTGCTGTGAAGCGACAGCGCTAACCACTACACCACCGTGCCGCCGAGAACGTTTGTTTTATAGCAAAATTCTAGCAACACGAAATAAAATTCTTCCATGATATTATTGAGAAAGCTTTTGAATCTCACCTGAGATAAAATGATTACTGCAAATACGAGCTGTTTTGGTTTTAGCCTCTGTTAGATCAGCCCTGCTGATGTTGTTCAGCCATGCTCATCTCCTCTCCGTACTAAGCCTCAGAGTTTCCTCGCCCTCTTTGGATGGAATTCTAAAAAATTGGAACGTGCCACGGTCACGAGTACTGCTGTGACCACAACCATATACAGCACAAAGATATGGCATAACTAAAAGAATGCTTAAAGCAGTGGAAAAACAAAGAGAGTTGCGCAAGCGTGATTATGTTTAGTATGGAATGTCGTTTGACCCTGCATTTGTATCTCCACCAACATGGCCGACATCCAGGTTTCTATTTTGCTTTGACGTCACTTGCAAGTCAAGGATACGGGAGCTCTTGAGATTAGGCAATCCATGGTGGCTCAGCCGGGCCATTCATGCCGCCACCACGGACGGCTCTGTTGCTCTGGTGCGGGCCTCGCAGCCCATCTGCATTTCTGCGCATCCTAATGAAGCGGTCATCATTTCTAGCAATGGACAGCTGCCACCACTGACAATAGGTTTATAAAAAATAGCATTTAAGTGTGTTTCGGATTTTGTGTAGAAGATAATAAGATAGTGAGTGAATGCAGGCCAAGTCCATATATCTACTTTAGGGTTTTTCTTTGAGTGCAGTTATCATTAGTGCTGTTGATGTTCAAACCCATCAAGCACCAATTTACGGCAACAAAAGAAGCTAAAGATCCTGTGGGTGTCCGTTTGAGCCTTCTGCCTGCTTACGCTTTCTTGTTACAGCTTCTGCGTTCTTCACACTTTAAAAAGGCAATTTCTAAGCAGGTAAATTATCTCTGGTGCTGTCTAGGCATGTGTCAGTTATTCCATTTCAATTCACAAAACCTGCCTAAAGCTTTATGTTGGTTTGAAATATTATCAAGATACTGTATTTCGTTATTTATAGATTTCTTGCTGCTCTTTATAGGATTCTTTCACTCTCTAGAATTTTCCTCAGCATCATATTGTTTTTATCTCTTTGTATTATTTTTCTCGATGTATTTATTCCTGTTCTGCTGCCTAATTGTGTTTTGTTTCTGATTGGCTGATGTGCACGTTCGTAATATTTTTTCTCTTTTCATGCCATTTTTTAAAAAAATGTATCTTTATGAATTTATATATTTTTTCTTATTCTTACTTTCCGTTCCTTCTCTTTTTTCACTCTCTCTCTTAGAAATGGCTTTATCAATCTATAAAATGTAACTTTATACATGTATGTATATTTCTATATTTCCCATTTCTTTTTCTAATAAAGGGTTTTTCTTCTTTTTTTTTGTTTTCTTTTTCTGTTTATCTTTCCCTAGCCCATAAAAAACAACTTTATATATTTCTTTTATTCTTTTCCCCTTTTCTTTATCTTGCCCTCTTCTTTCCTTGGCTTTCATACACACACACACACACACACACACACATATACTGTACATATACATACGGTATACAGTGCTGAGCGTAAATGAGTGCACCCCCTTTGAAAAGTAACATTTTAAACAATATCTCAGTGAACACAAACAATTTCCAAAATGTTGACAAGACAAAGTTTAATATAACATCTGTTTAACTTATAACGTGAAAGTAAGGCTAATAATATAACTTCGATTACACATTTTTTTTCAGTTTTACTCAAATTCGGGTGGTGCAAAAATGAGTACACCCCACAACAAAAACTACTACATCTAGTACTTTGTATGGCCTCCATGATTTTTAATGACAGCACCAAGTCTTCTAGGCATGGAATGAACAAGTTGGCGACATTTTGCAACATCGATCTTTTTCCATTCTTCAACAACGACCTCTTTTAGTGACTGGATGCTGGATGGAGAGTGATGCTCAACTTGTCTCTTCAGAATTCCCCAAAGAAAATAATTTCTTTACACCACAAAGGTGAAGGCTACAAGAAGATCAGCAAAGCTTTACTTATCAGTCAGAATACTGTAGCAAAAGTGGTACAAAAATTTAAGAAAGATGGAACTGCAACCATCTCACAGAGACGTCCAGGTCGTCCACGGAAGTTAACACCTCGACAGGAGCGTCTTCTGATGAGAAGGGTTGAAGAAAATCGGCATGCAAGTTCACTGCAGTTATCTAAAGAAATAGAAAGCCAAACTGGGGTGACTATTTCCCATGATACAACACGGCATACACTGCAGGGGAATGGCATGCATGGATGCCGTCCACGAAAGAAGCCTCTCCTAAAGCCCAGGCACAAAAAAGCCCGCCTAGAGTTTGCCAGGGCCCATGCTGACAAAGATGAAGACTACTGGGACTCTATACTCTGGAGTGATGAGACCAAGATAAATGTTTTTGGAACTGATGGCTTCAAAACTGTATGGCGTCGCAAAGGTGAGGAACACAAAGAAAAATGCCTGGTGCCTACAGTGAAACATGGTGGTGGCAGTGTCCTTATGTGGGGCTGCATGAGTGCTGCTGGTGTCGGGGAGCTGCATTTCATTGATGGCATCATGAATTCACAGACGTATTGCTCTATACTGAAAGAGAAGATGCTACCATCACTCCGTGCCCTTGGTCGTTGTGCACTTTTCCAACATGACTAAACACACATCTAAGGCCACTGTTGGATTTCTGAAGAAGAACAGGGTGAAAGTGATTCAGTGGCCAAGTATGTCTCCTGATCTGAACCCAATCGAACACCTATGGGGAATTCTGAAGAGACAAGTTGAGCATCACTCTCCATCCAGCATCCAGTCACTAAAAGAGGTCGTTGTTGAAGAATGGAAAAAGATTGATGCTGCAAAATGTCACCAACTTGTTCATTCCATGCCGAGAAGACTTGGTGCTGTCATTAAAAATCATGGCGGCCATACAAAGTACTAGATGTAGTAGTTTTTGTTGTGGGGTGTACTCATTTTTGCACCACCCTAATTTGAGTAAAACTGAAAAATGTGTAATCTAAGTTATATTATTAACCTTACTTTCACATTATAAGTTAAACAAATGTTATATTAAACTTTGTCTTGTCAACATTTTGGAAATTGTTTGTGTTCACTGAGATATTGTTTAAAATGTTACTTTTCAAAGGGGATGTACTCATTTACGCTGAGCATTGTGTGTGTATATACACAGTGCCCTCTGCAATTATTGGCACCCCTTGTAAAGATTTGTAAAAAGGGATTTAAAAATCCACAATTTGGTGAAGTCACTTCATCTCACACTGAAAAAATGAGAAAAATCCAACCTTTCGTTGAAATCAACTTATTCAGTGAAAAACAAATCCCTCATCAAGAAATAATTATTTTCAGCAAAAACCACATGTTCCATTATTATCATCGCCTATGGAATTTATAGTGAACACAATGTAAATTAAACACGTTTCCCATTTAAATTGTACAGTATTTTTGAGTTGATTGGGGTGTGTAGGAACTTTTAAGCTGTGATCCATGACTTCCTGATTAACTGGGGGACAAATATGAGGTGACACAGAGGTCAAATTCCCTTACCCTATGTCCGAAATCACTCACTCATTCACTGCTCCCTACTCACTGTATAGGGAATTACTACAGGTATATAGAGGACTACGGTATATAGTGAGCTCATTGATAAAATGAAAAAACACTTTCTGACACTACTCCACCACGCCGTTATTTACGTCATTACTGTCGCACAATTAAAACGTGCCAGGTCAGTTGGCTGGTGGGTTTTCAAAATAATAAATGCATTCATGTATTTTTGTGATAAATCCATATTATACTGAGCGTATTTCCCACATTAATCAATACAAAGTACTTTATGTCTACTGTATCTCTCAGTTCTTTTAAATCGAGGCTGAATACTTTCTTCTTTGCTGCTGCTTTTTATTAAATCAAATTTGAAGCTTTTGATTTGATTTCTTTCGGTGCGACCGCAATGCATGATGGTATATATTGCTTAGTTAGTGAACATCGGTTGTACACTACTTTTCATGATGCATTGTGGGATACTTTGAGTCCACTATATAGGGTGTAATAATTCTCACTATACACTACCGTTCAAAAGTTTGGGGTCACCCAGACAATTTTGTGTTTTCTATGAAAAGTCACACTTTTATTTACCACCATAAGTTGTAAAATGAACAGAAAATATAGTCAAGACATTTTTCTGGCCATTTTGAGCATTTAATCGACCCCACAAATGTGATGCTCCAGAAACTCAATCTGCTCAAAGGAAGGTCAGTTTTATAGCTTCTCTAAAGAGCTAAACTGTTTTCAGCTGTGCTAACATGATTGTACAAGGGTTTTCTAATCATCCATTAGCCTTCTGAGGCAATGAGCAAACACATTGTACCATTAGAACACTGGAGTGAGAGTTGCTGGAAATGGGCCTCTATACACCTATGGAGATATTGCACCAAAAACCAGACATTTGCAGCTAGAATCGTCATTTACCACATTAGCAATGTATAGAGTGGATTTCTAATTAGTTTAAAGTGATCTTCATTGAAAAGAACGGTGCTTTTCTTTCAAAAATAAGGACATTTCAAAGTGACCCCAAACTTTTGAACGGTAGTGTACACTTGGACAGCACTACAAAAGGCCCAACTCACTATATAGTGAGTAGGGAGTGATATCGGACATAGTGCTAGTCATCCTTCAACGTGAGAAAGATAAGAGAACACACAAACCAAATGAGAGAGAAGTGTGTTGACCTTCATAACTCAGAGAATGGTTATAAATAAATAGCTATTCGCCTGAAAATGTCCATTTCTACTGTTAGGGCAATAATAAAAAAGTAGATACCAACTGGAACTGTTACAAACTTGCCTGGAAGAGGACACAAGTTTATTTTGGCCCCATGTACAGTGAGGAGGAGGGTAAGAGAGGCACAAAAAAAATCCCCAAGGATCACTGTTGGTGAATTACAAGAAAAAGTAAAATCTTGGGGTTTCCAAGTCTCCAAAACCACCATCAGACTCCACCTCCATGCCAACAGATTATCTGGAAGGTCTTAGGCTACATCCACACGACAACGGCAATGAGATTTTTTTTTTTAAATATCGCTTCCACATGGGCAACGGATCAGTAAAATATCAGGTTCATATGGCAACGCAACGCTTGCTGAAAACGATCCAATACACATGCCACACCTCTACGTGCGCTGTAAGACGGTCCCATCGGAAACAACAGAACAATAGAAGAAGTAGACGCATGCGCATAAACCCCTTCTTCTGTAGCATCAGCCACATAAAGCTTTGATTATTAATCAGTAGCGTAAAACGAAAGACACGGAAAGAGGAATGAACGAGGGTAGATGGAAGCCGGTACGCCAACATTCTGATATCCTCCAGAATTCTTTAATGGTCCGGAATAAATTGAATGCTACACGTTGATGGATTACTTTGTTCTTCTATGCCCTTTTTGAGGAATGTATTGTCGGACTTAAACCAACATCTGAAGAGGTGAGATCGCTCCTTTTTTTTTTCCTATTTTTGCTGGCGGGATTGTTTTTGTTTTTGGAAAGCGCACGGGCGGTGCGCGGTTTGGTTATACTCAGTACTTCCGCAGTGTTTGGACTAAAGACTCTGCCCTAAGGGCTATTCTCTCTCTCTCTCTCTCTCTCTCTCTCACTTTGCACCATTACACAATAAATATTCACAGTGAAAATATTTTGTAAGCGCGTTTCATGAACCAAGTTATAGGATTTGTTGACAACTCGCATCGAGTTCGTTACACTTCTACCCGGAGTGAAGCACTGACAGTCATGTGGTTGTGACGTCATCATAAACAAATCCGTTCTACTCATCCAGACGACTTCGCAACGGGGCCGTTGCCAGATTTTTCCACTCTGGAACCCGTTCTCAAAAGATTTCGTTTTGGGGCACCCAAAACGCCGGTGCCGTGTGGACGCCAGGCCGAAACAATAAATAATTTTATCAGATTCACCTGAATCCATTGCCGTGTGGACAGGGCCTTAGAGAAAAAAAAGAAGACTTTTCTGTCAGTTAACCACAAACGTAAGCACCTGAAGTTTGTGAAACAATACTCCAAGTTTGACTGGAACCGTGTTCTATGGTCTGATGGAACAGAAATAAACACTTAAGGTGGGTTTGGCATAGAAAGAAAGATGACTATAATGAAAAGAACCTGATCCCAACTGTAAATTATGGTGGAAGTTCTGTGATGTTTTGGGGCTCTTTTTCCTCCAAAAGCCCTGGAAACCTTGTTCGGGTCCATGGCATCATGGACTCCATGAAATACCAGGACATTTTAAATCAGAATCTGACTTCCTCTGCCAGGAAAATAAAACTGGGTCATCATTGGATCTTCCAGCAGGACAATGATCCGATGTCCAAATCCACACAAAAATGGTCCACAGAATCAAGTTTCTACCCTGGCCATCTCAGTCCCCTGACCTTAACCCCAGTGAAAACCTGTGGACTGAGCTGAAGAGGAGAGAGAGAGAGCGCAAGAGAGGGCCGAGGACCCTGGATGATCTGGAGAGATTGTGTAAAGAGGAATGGGCTCGGATGCCCTGCTCTGTATCTCCAACCTTATAAAATGTTATAGGAGAGACTCAGTGCTGTTTTACTGGCAAAGGAGGTTGTACAAAGTATTCAATGCAGGGGTGGTAATAATAGTGGTATATGTTTTACTGAAAGTAATTATTTCTTGGGGCGGCACGGTGGTGTAGTGGTTAGCGCTGTCGCCTCACAGCAAGAAGGTCCTGGGTTCGAGCCCCAGGGCCGGCGAGGGCCTTTCTGTGTGGAGTTTGCATGTTCTCCCCGTGTCCGCGTGGGTTTCCTCCGGGTGCTCCGGTTTCCCCCACAGTCCAAAGACATGAAGGTTAGGTTAACTGGTGACTCTAAATTGAGCGTAGGTGTGAATGTGAGTGTGAATGGTTGTCTGTGTCTATGTGTCAGCCCTGTGATGACCTGGCGACTTGTCCAGGGTGTACCCCGCCTTTCGCCCGTAGTCAGCTGGGATAGGCTCCAGCTTGCCTGCGACCCTGTAGAAGGATAAAGCGGCTAGAGATAATGAGATGAGATTAATTATTTCTTGATGAGGGATGTGTTTTTCTCTGAATAAGCTTCTTAAAATATAACAGTAGTCTATATATTATTAAGAATGCCTTTATAGTCCATCCATCCATCCCCTGTAACCACTCATCCTGTACAGGGTCGCAGGCAAGCTGGAGCCTATCCCAGCTGACTATAGGTGAGAGGCGGGGTACACCCTGGACGAGTCAGCAGGTCATCGCAGAGCTGACACATAGAAACAAACAACCATTCACACTCACATTCACACCTACAATCAATTTAGAGCCACCAGTTATCCTAACCTGCATGTCTTTGGACTGTGGGGGAAACTGGAGTACCCAGAGGAAACCCACGCAGACACAGGGAGCGCATGCAAACTCCACACAGAAAGGCCCCCGTCGGCCACTGGGCTCAAACCCAGAACCTTCTTGCTGTGAGGCAACAGTGCTACCCACTACACCACCATGCCGCTGTCTTTATAGTCCTCCAAAGCGCAGCAAAAAAAAGTACAACATTCTTCAGTTGAATTTTTTTTCTGAGAAATCTCATCTCATCATCTCTAGCCGCTTTATCCTTCTACAGGGTCGCAGGCAAGCTGGAGCCTATCCCAGCTGACTACGGGCGAAAGGCGGGGTACACCCTGGACAAGTCGCCAGGTCATCACAGGGCTGACACATAGACACAGACAACCATTCACACTCACGGTCAATTTAGAGTCACCAGTTAACCTAACCTGCATGTCTTTGGACTGTGGGAGAAACCAGAGCACCCGGAGGAAACCCACATGGGGAGAACATGCAAACTCCGCACAGAAAGGTCCTCGCCGGCCACGGGGCTCGAACCCGGACCTTCTTGCTGTGAGGCGACAGCGCTAACCACTACACCACCGCGCCGCCAGAAATCTCATCTGATGAACAAAATTATGGCATCACTTTGGTGATGGTACCAAGAAGGACTTTTGACATCCAACAAGGAAACACACAAACACAGTAAATGTTTAAACATTCTCGTCCACAACATGACTGAAGCAAACTTGCAGTCAGTGAGGTTACAGTGTGTCATGCATTCAGTATTTCTTGATAAGACTGCTGGCCTATTCACACTGCAGTGTGTCTAAAAATTATAATTTAACACAAAGCTTCAGCCATCATGGCCTGTAAGCCCCCAGCGAGTCTCTTTCTCTGTCTCTCTCTCAGAGACAGCCAGGGCACTGACTTTGTTCTATCATTTTCAGTGTTGTGTAACTCTTTAATCCATTTCCTGTATAAATAGCAACACTAACGTTATTTTCAGGATAGGATAACAGCCAAAGTGTTCGATACTGTATCTAAGACTATTAAAAGTTAATGAACTCATGCAAACAATGTGCTACCAGAGGGATGAAATATGAGCACACATTAGATCAGTGTTCTGGAAGGATTGTTCTTGGCAGCGCACTGCACTGTGAAAAATAAATTACGTTCCTTTAATGTGCCCTAAGGTCATTAAAATAATAATAATAATAACACATTACAGACATATTATTCAATAAAGTTAAAGGCACCTGTAAACGATAAAGGACAATTGAGGGTATACACTCACCGGCCACTTTATTAGGAACACCCAGACACCCACATGCTGTTTTATGCGATTCTCTAATCAGCCGATCCCTTGACAGCAGCACAATGCATCAAATCATGCAGAAACAAATCAAGAGCTTCAGTTAATGTTCACAATGTTCAAACATCAGAATGGGAAAAATTGTGATCTCAGTGTGACGTTCACTTGGGGCCAGATGGACTGGTTTGAGTATTTCAGAAACTGCTGATCTCCTGGGGTTTTCACACACAACAGTCTCTAGAGTTTACGCAGGCAGAATGGTGTGAAAAACAAAAAACAATGAGTGAGTGAACGACAGTTCTGTGGGTGGAAACAAACATCTTTTTGATAAGAGAGCTCAGAGGAAAATGGCCAGATTGGTTTGAGCTTTTTTTTTTTGCCAGGAAGGATATAGTAACTCATATAATCACTCTTTACAACCGTGGTGAGCAGAAAAGCATGTCAGCATCCAACAGAAAACAGAAGAACACACTAGGTTCCACTCCTGCAGCCAAGAACAGGAATCTTAGAATCAAGAACAAGTTCCTATTAAAGTGGCCAGGGATTGTATGAAGGCGTAACACGGCTTGGATCTATGGAATCAATTTTGTGCCAAAATGTTCATACAATACTTTTGAAATATCAAACAAAAAACGACAAATCAAAATACAAAAAAAGAAAAAAAAGTCAATTTTTTTTAGACTGGCAAACAAATTATTCATGTAATCATGCAAAATATCAGTCTATTACTCTTCAGAAACCTTTTATTTTTGTTCCGCGTCTTTCTCAGTTTTGTTTGACGTAATTTATTTTGGTTGCGATTCCAGCTTTCTCGTTTACGCTCCCTGACTTTTTGCTTGCAGTTTTGGCACAAACTTCATGTGTGGGCGGGCTGTCCAGGAATGCATTCCCATTGGCTAACTTGTGTTTGACTGACAGCTACGCTCAGCCATTCCCTACTCGGATTCTGGCGGACTGTTTGACGAGTGACCGATCCATTGACGGTAAACAAGGACTTCAGTGGCGACTATGATATTGAATTAATTCAACAAAGTGTAAATTCAATATCATAGTCGCCACTGAAGTCCACTCAATCCTTGTTTACCGTCAATGGATCGGTCACTCGTCAAACAGTCCGCCAGAATCCGAGTAGGGAATGGCTGAGCGTAGCTGTCAGTCAAACACAAGTTAGCCAATGGGAATGCATTCCTGGACAGCCCACCCACACGTGAAGTTTGTGCCAAAACTGCAAGCAAAAAGTCAGGGAGCGCAAACGAGAAAGCTGGAATCGCAACCAAAATAAATTACATCAACCAAAACCGAGAAAGACGCGGAACAAAAATTAAAGGTTTCTGAAGAGTAATAGACTGATATTTTGCACGATTACGCGAATAATTTGTTTGCCAGTCTAAAAAAATTGACTTTTTTTCTTTTTTTGTATTTTAATTTGTCGTTTTTGTTTGATATTTCAAAAGTATTGTATGAACATTTTGGCACAAAATTGATTCCATATGGATCAGCAGTAGAAACGATTGAACTCTTTGAATCCAATTGAAAATGAATAAAAGTTGCCTTGTGCAAAAAAAAAAAAAAATTTGACGGAAACTTGAACTGACTAAAACCCTTCAAAACCTCACGACACCACGAGCATTCATAACTACCTCTTCTTTTTCTCACCCAGCAAAGAACATAGTGTGTCAAACCTCCAGCATGACCGCTCCCTTAGTCATATAAAATAATGACCACTGCGTGTCAGGAATATTATTTATATCAGGGGTTCTTCACGCCAGTCCTGTGGACCTGCACAGATTAAACTCTTCCCTATTGTTCACACACCTGCTTCAAGTGATCAGTTCATAATTAAGTCGCGACTTGGACCAGGTGTGTTGGGAGCAGACAAAGATTCACACTATGAAGAGAAGGAAGTCTCAACGACTGGAGTTAAGAACACTTCCTGGATAAGGATATGATATGATACCAGTATTGACCCACTTCAAAAACACTTCAGCATGGAAACAAATAGATAGCCATCTCTCTTTATTGTGACCCAAAAATGATCATGTGTCGCATAGATCCTTTTTGGTGAAAGAAATATCTTTAAAAAAAAAAAAAGAAATGCCCTAATTCTGAGCTAACACTAAACTACCAGGATAAAGAAAGTTTAAAAGCTTTTGTGGACAGGATTGCTATGGATGACACGTAGTTTGTAATGTAATGTAGCTTATGACATGGCTGTATCCTGCATTTTATTGTCTTATTAATATCAAGAAAGATAGAAAAAGAAAGGATCTGTGAACAAGGATTTAGAGGTGATGTAAGGTAAGCAATAACAGGATGACAATGTGACATTTAAGCAACATTAAGATAATTTTAAATGGATAAAAAGTACGACTAGAAAGAGGTTGCTTGTGTTGGCGAATTGCTGTTGTATAAGAGGAATAAAACACTTTGAGATGCACGGTTATTGGAAAGTAATCAACTTCAGGGGTGGAATGGTGGTATAGTGGTTTGCACTGTTGCCTCACAGTAAGAAGGTTCTGGGTTTGAGCCTCACAGCTGACAAGGGGTCTTTCTGTGTGGAGTTTGCATGTTCTCCCCGTGTCTGTGTGGCTTTCTTCCGGATGTTCCGGTTTCCCCCAAAGACATGCAGTTAGGCTAATTGGCTACTCTTAATTGTCCATGACAGAGGAGACAATTTAGGTGGGGTTTACATTAGAGCGGATCATCAGATTAACGTTTTTAAAACGATTAGTGTGCACACAGCAACACCAATACACGATTCGCGTGCACACAGCAACACCAATACACGGATACGCTCGGCTCCGCAGGCATCCTGCGCTCCAAATCACTCCGCCCTGAACAGCGAGTGCCCTCTGGAGGGTGCGCACTCCGGCCTTGCGCAGCTCACAGAGCGCGCGAGTGAAGTGCACGAGCCACGATTCAGGACTGAGCCGCTGTGTGTGTGATCTCAGCGCATATCACTTACCACTTGCAAGTGGAAGGATGGCAAGCCTAAAGACAATCATAACTACACAATGGGCAGTATTTGCATCAGTATTTGCAGTATTTTCATACTTTTATTCTCTTTAATGAAAGGTGATACAAGGCGGAAGTCCGCGCCGTTTTTCAGCAGTCGCGTCACATGACCAACGCCAGCAAATCAGGAAGGTGGATGTCACAGTGACGTTGTCCAATGACGACGCCAGCTAGAGCTCAGCACAGTGTATCCGCGTATTCTCAATGTTTACACAGCACCGGACCAGACACGATCTGGATTGAATACGTGGACCCTGGCGGATTCCCGTTTCCCGGCGTTTCCAGGCGTTTTAATGTAAACGGACAGTGCATCCGCGAAGAAAACGAGACAGATACGGTCTAATGTAAACTTGGCCTTAGAGGCACATGAGTGGCTAAGAAACCCTAGGAAAGGGACCCAGCCCAGAACGTGCTGGACAGGTGAAGAAGAATCAACTTCAGTATGTGTGGAAGGTAACATGGGAACTTAACTACCCATCAACTGGGGGAAGCCATGGCCTCAAAACTTTTGTGTAGACTTTTGGTTCTGCAGCAAGGACTATTTCAGCTGTCCTGTTGCCGTAAATGCACAAAAATGCAACTTTTGATTGCCTAGTGTTGCTTTAAGTGCCAGGAAGCAGGTGGGGGTTAGGGGCCTTGTTCAAGGGCACTTCAGCCATGGATGTAGAAGAAGGGGAAAGTGCTGTTCATCCACTCCCCACACCCTTCCACCCTTTTCCTGTTGGTGCAGGGAATTGAACCTGTAACCTTTTGGTCCTTTTGGTTAGAGAAGCAGCTTTGGGACCAAAAGGTTACAGGTTCAATTCCCTGGACCAGCAGGAAAAGGGTGGGAGGGTGTGGGGAGTGAATGAACAGCACATTCCCCTTCTTCTACATCCATGGCTGAAGTGCCCTTGAACAAGGCCCCTAACCCCCACCTGCTTCCTGGTGCTTAGAGCAACACTAGGCAATCAAAAGTTGCGTTTTTGTGCATTTACAGCAACAGAACAGCTGAAATAGTCCTTGCTGCAGAACCAAAAATCTACACACTTATCCATCCTGAAACACACTGAACCACCTCCACCTCCAGGACCATTGGTTCACCTTTCGCTTCTAGAGAGAGGAGTACTTGGAACAATTAGCACTCTCGTCCAAGCATATTCATCTGCCCTAATGTTGTAATGTTGCATGTGGGATGCATGTTAGCTTTTGCTTTCACCTTCACAGACTGCAGATGAGACAATCCAAAAATGGAGGGAGAAAAATGCAGATGTGTATCATGGAGAGGTGCAGAGTGATGACCTGGTACCATTCTGTGCTCGCTTTGTGGATCCATGGCATGGTGTTCTAGGCGGTGTTGCCCGGCGGTGGCACGGCAGCTGTGCAGGCGGTGTGGGACTTGTTTTCATGCACCTTTTGGTGGGACTGTGGCTGCTACACCATTGGAATGACATCCTGACCTTTATTTGGTGGACATTTTTTTCCCCTTTCCTTATGTAAAACAACCTTGGGTATGAGAAAGGTGCTACAGTATATAAATTTAACTTATTATTATTATTATTACCAAGTGATCCTGATACTAGCCATGTGTGTGTTGAATATGGCACCATATTATATAGCCAATAACTGGAATGTGACTGTAATGAACATTTAGCCTGTAAATTATTTGTGAAAGAAACCTAATTACAAATATCTTTTAATGCAACATAAAAGGTGTCTTAATACACTTTTGGAGCACTGCTATCACTGTCACCTCACAGCAAGAAGGTTCTAGGTTTGAGCCCAGTGGCCGACGGGGGCCTTTCTGTATGGAGTTTGCATGTTCTTCCCGTGTCTGCGTGGGTTTCCTCTGGGTACTCCAGTTTCCCCCGCAGTTCAAAGACATGTGGCTAGGTTAACATGGGGCAGCCATGGCCTGAGGTTGGGCTGAAATGCCCTTGAGCAAGGCCACTAACCCCTAACTGTTCCCTGAACGCTGTAGCATAGCTGCCCACTGCTCTGGGTATGTGCCTGTGCTCATTGCTTATGGGTTAAATGCAGAAGAGGAATTTCACTGTGTGCTTAAGCCTGTGCTTGGGTGTATGTATGACAAAGGCTTCTTCTCAATCTTCTTTATCAATCTGGTTCTGTTGAAAGTTTCACCTGATGATCATTCATTCATTCATTCATTCATTCACAAAAAATGTGTTGGAATCTTTGCTGTAATGTATTGGTGAACACAGAGCCTTGCTTTGCAGTAGAACCTATTTAAAGAGCCAAAACTCATTTCCTACTGTAATATTATCTTCCAGAATATTGGGCACCTGTGTCTAAACAGGCTATAAATAGTCTGGAAATTTGCTTTGTACTTTGTGAAGTTCACACTGATCCCTCTGTCTGCTTATTAGTTTAATAGTTAGCTCTTTTCATGTCCTTTCTTTTTTGTGTGTCTGGGTTTTTTCTTTCTGTTGACACATACAGTGATTGGGTCAGTGTGTCTGTTGCTGTTGTTGTTGATGATGATGAGGTAGTCTTTAAAAATTCCTTGTCTCATCTATTTCAAAATCTTCATCATGTAATTTTCAAAGGCACATGTGTCGCATGATACCTCATCCAAAGAGCCACCATATATGCATGGACTGAAGTGCACTCGAGGCCCATATGGATTCATTTATATGTTCAACATTCCACAAAGTCCTCGAACCACTCAGAAATAAATGGACCAGGACCAGAACCAGAATGCTACCTTCATATTGTTTTGCTGTATGACATGACCAGGATCTCTCAAGTAGTACAGTATTGTGAAATGCAATTTCTTTCAGCAGTGTGTGGCTTTGGCTGTAAGCCAGAACATTGACAGAAGTGTTCCTTTTCTGGAGAAACCACCCACACTGTCAGGTTCTGTACAGGTACAAGCAGTGTAAATGTACCCTCAAAGGTCCAATTATAGGCTTTGATGATGCTCTGTAATGATATGTCTTTACAATCAGGTAGCTAAAGATATAAATGGTATACCAATGAAAGTACCAACCCTGTGAAAAGCATGCAGTTTACTATAGTACTTTTTTTTTTCTAAGGGTACAAATAGATGGGTCAGGTATGGTTATGGAATAAGTTTAGGCAGATAAGACAAATTCATTTACCCTTTCCCGAGCAGTGAACATAGATGTCAAGGTGAACAACAGGAATGCAAAGGCCAGCACTGCTTTCGAGAGACTTCGTGACAATGTCTGGGAACAAAGAGGGCTCAGCCTTACCACTAAGCTGAAGATCTACTGTGCTGTGATACTTACCATCCTACTTTACACCTGTGAGACCTGTACTGCCTACAGCAGACACGCTAAGCAGCTCAATCTCTTCCACTTGACCTGCCTCTGCAAACTCTTTCATATCAAGTGGCAGGACAAAATCCCAGACACAGAGGTCCTAAAATGGGCTGGACTTCCCACTCTTCTACAGAAAGCCCAAGCCAGATGGACCAGCCATGTTGTCAGGATGCCAGACAGTCGACTACCCAAACAGTTGTTGTATGGAGAGCTGTGCCAAGGTAAGCGCTCATCTGGGGGGCAGAAGAAACGCTTCAAGGACAATCTCAAAGTGTCTCTCAAAACCCTACAAATTGATCTCAACTCCTGGGAGTTGCTTGCTCAGGATCATCCAGCATGGCGAGCAAAGCTCACCAGTGGCACATGTGCAGCAGAGATGAAACGCATCGCCGAGACCCAGAAGAAACACAGAAGGCTCGAACTATCACCACCCCCACTACAGCACCAACCAACATATGCTTGACATGTGGGCATGCCTTCAAAGCCCGGATTGGCCTCATCAGTCACCTCCGGACCCACAACCGCCACTCACCAAATCGTTATCTTCAACCCCGAAAGATGAACATCATCATGCACATAAGAGTCAGTTATTTTGATAGCAACTGTATTGTGGGCTCAGTAGCTACATTCATAAGTGCTTTATCCTGGATGGGGTCCGAGTGGATGCTGGGAACACCGGGCACAGGGTGGTAGAATAAACCCTGGATGGGACGCCAGTCCATCACTGGTCACAATACACATACATACATTTATACCTAACTTTGTGCAGCCAATCCACAAGTTTTTGGACAGTCAGAAGAAACCAGATGACCCAAAGTAAACCCATGGAGAACATGCAAAACTCCACACAGACAGCCACCTGAGCTCAGGATCCTAGCACTGTGAAGCAGTGACACTATCACTGCGCCACCCTAAGAAGCTACAATTAAGGTTTATAACTTGTCTGGACTAAAATGTATTAAAATTCTACCAGCCATATCTAACTCTAATGCTCATGTAGTACAGTATTTCACCAAAATTGACATAGTGCTTCATGCACGCTTACTATCATCATTCCACGTTGATATGTGATGAAAATGGTTTCCGATTTCTCTAATTCTGGCTGATGGTAAGATGTAAGGAAGGATGTAAGGCGGCTGTAGACTTGCCAAATCTTCCACCTGGAGAGCGATCATGTGGGACAAATGGCTCCAGCTGGAGTGTGAAATTTCTGTCTTACACTGTTCTAGCCAAGGAAACCACTCACTGTCACTCATAGCACAGGTACATTTTAACTCCCCAAGGTTTTGTATCTTAAATGCCTTTTAGTGGTACATTTTACTATCCTTTAACTAAAGGTACCACTGAACTAACAAGCATTTTATATAAACGAACAGTACAATCTGGTACCTGTTTTTATGAGACTATAGCAAGGAAGTTGTGCTTAAGTGAAAAATTCCATTTGAACTTCTTCCAGTGGCAGTCAATCCATGAGATTCATTCCATAGCCTCATTACACTGGCACCTGTCAAGGGGTGGGATATATTAAGCAGCAGGACAACAGTCAGTTCTTGAAGTTGATGTGTTGGAAGCAGGAAAAATGGGCAAGCGTAAGGATCTGAATGACTTTGACAAGGGCCAAATTGTGATGGCTAGATGACTGGGTCTGAGCATCTCCAAAATGGCACATCTTGTGGGGTGTTCCCAGTATGCAGTGGTTAGTGCCTACCAAAAGTGGTCCAAGAATCCAAAGGATAATCAGTGAACCGGCGACAGGGTCATGGATGTCGAAGGTTCATTGATTTTCATGGGGCACAAAGGCTAGCCCAGATGGTCCAATCCCACAGAAGAGCTACTGTAGCACAAACTGCTGAAAAAGTTAATGCTGACACCCAGTCTTCTCGCCATCACAATTTGGCCCTTGTCAAAGTCACTCAGATCCTTACGCTTGCCCAATTTTCCTGCTTCGAACACATCAACTTCAAGAACTGACTGTTGTCCTGTTGCCTAATATATCCCACCCCTTGACAGGTGCCAGTGTAATGAGATATTCAATGTTATTCACTTCACCTGTCAGTGATTTTAATGTTATGGCTGATCAGTGTAAGTCATAATTTCTGTTTTGGCTGTACAACCACCAACTTATAATGTTTGTGTAGAAGTGGTAGGACTTAAGTGTGTGGAATCAAAGTGTTTCCTGGAGGCAAAGCAAAATTCATCGCGTTCACAGTCCGTAGAAGAGCAATTCCAGCGTTATGGACGTGACACTTGAACTTAAAATGGCAACAAATGACCCAGTGCATGTTTTATTGTCTCCCAGTATTTAAACAGGTGTTGCATATTTTAAGGCTGTACCATATTGGAGAAGTGATAGAACAAGAACAATTCCCATAGTACATCTAGGGCATGCCAGAAAATGCCAATAAAAGATGCATTATGGATGTGACAGAAAAAGTATCACTTTTCTTGGGTGACTGTACATTTTTATCAAACTCTGTGAAATTGTAAACCTAATGTCGAAATGGAGATATCCGTTTGATAGAGGGGTCCAAGGTGAATATTAAAAAATCTTTGTTTAAAATATTTTGTATTTCATGCAGAGTTTTGGAAGGAAAAGTCAGCGTTATGGATGTGACGAAATTCCGTTATGGATGTGACGCGTCTGAAATGGACATGGCATATGTTTAGAAAATCAGCAATTTAACCACCATAACCCTTTGAAAAACTCTCTAAATATCAGCTAAAACTATCAAAGTTCTTAAATAATATTTAGGATGGCTATTGTTTTGCTGTTTTGTGGATTTTAGCATACATTTCTGTGGCTTGTGGCAATAATATAGAATTGTACATGATCAAAGTTGATTTTAGCTTGGGGTTTACATTATAAGAAAGAAAGACTGACAGTGACGTATTAGGTTGGTTACAAATTGGTTCAACTTATTCACATCTGTAAAATACAGGCCTAGGTGATATCTCTGGGAGTGGTTTTGATGTATTACATGTTGCTTTATTCTTGCATGGTGAGGTTGACATTTACATGGAATTGCCCAGAATGGGTCAGAATACTGGCAGGCAGAACAAACTAGGAAAATCCATTCTCAGAAACAGGAGAACCAGGTGTCAGGGTCAAAACCAGGAAGTCAAATGAATGCTGGGGAGGTAGGAAATGGAAGAACAGAAATAAGGAAACAGGGAAAATCATTCGATGATGCACATTAACATGGACAAAACTTCGGAATGAGAAAGAAATATGAGGGTAGAAACGGACATTCTAATTATGAAATGCACAGAAACAGCTGGATACAATTCAGATGACAACACAAAGGGGTGGAGACAGGACCAGGAAGTGAAAATAATAAATGTAACAATAAGAGCACTGGCTATGCAGACAAAAGTTCTGTGCTCTGGATTTTAAAATGCTATTTTTTTTCATAGCATGAATGGAGGAACTATTAAATATACCAAAACACTGATATCCATCATCCTGTATAAGGGTGGATAAATGATAAATTTTAATTCATTAGCAAGCCCACCAGGCAACTGAAAGCTCTAACCTTTTTAACAAGTATCATGTTTTGGTTAGGGTGACACGGTGGTGTAGTAGTTAGCACTGTCGCCTCACAGCAAGAAGGTCCTGGGTTTGAGCCCAGTGGCCAACGAGGGCCTTTCTGTGTGGAGTTTGCATGTTCTCCCCGTATCTGTGTGGGTTTCCTCCAGGTGCTCTGGTTTCCCCCACAGTCCAAAGACATGCAGGCTAGGCTAATTGGTGTGAATGTGTGTGTGTGTGTGTGAATGGTTGTTTCTATGTGCCAGCCCTGCGATGATGTGGCGACTTGTCCAGGGTGTACCCTGCCTCTCACACATATACCCCTTTTCCACCAAATCAGTTCCAGGGCTGGTTCGGGGCCAGTGCTGGTGCTGGTTCACAACTCATTCAACTTGCGAGCCAGCTGAGAACCAGTTTGCTTTTCCATAGCTCGTGGTGCTAATGGAAGCCACGTCATTACGTCGTTGTATACGTCAGTTACGTCGCTGTATACGTCAGTTACGTCGCTACGTTTGCATAAACCTTGGCGCGAATATCGAAGCAAAAACAACACGGAAGAAGCAGCAACAGCAACAACAATAATAATGGATGACTTTGCGTTTGTACAGCTGCTGCTTCTCGTCACTTAAAAATGGCGATCTTTCGCGGTCTTGTTATTGTTGTTGGTCTTAACAACTCCTCCCCTCCGCTGACGTAAGCGGTTCTTTCTTCTGGCCCAGCAGAGAGTTGGTGCTAGCCTGGAACCGTTTTTTCTGGCCCCAGAGCCAGTTCTTTGTCAGTGGAAACAGAAAACCCGGTTCCAAACTAAGCACTGGCCCCGAACCAGCCCTGGAACTGCTTTGGTGGAAAAGGGGCAATAGTCAGCTGGGATAGACTCCAGCTTGCCCATGACCCTGCACAGGATAAGTGGGTACAGATGATGGATGGATGTTTTGGTTGCCCTGATAAACTGGTATCTAACCCTTGTATGGTGTTCGGGTCTGTGGGACCTGTTTTCATTTTTTATCAAAGGTACGATTAATTATTTTTTCAAACTCAGACTCATTGGCCTTGGCTCATTTTCTGTGAAGAACATATATCAGAACACATTTTTGATGACCACACACTGTACACCCCCCCCCACACACACATTTATATTACATACAGGATGTTCCGGTCCACTGGACCTGGGGCTAATAAAAGTGTGTATCTTCACTCTGTCCTCCTCCTGTCTGGGCCTGCTGTTAGTGTGTGTGTGTGTGAGAGAGAGAGTTTTGTGTTTCTGCCCCTGCCGTTCAAGCACCGACACCTATCTGCTCTCACATTCCTACACATTTTACCCTCCGTCTTGCAGGAACCAAGACAGAAGTTCCCATAAATGGGGGCGGGAGACAATAAATATAGCTTTTCCAATGTGGCTCCTTATCACAGCTGATCAAGATGGCCAAAAGATTCTCTGCTCAGATGGCCTTGCAAATGATTTTGGAAGAGAGAGGAGCTTTTGATGATGATGTAGAGGAAGACGTTTCAGAAAGTGAGGATCGCATTTCTGAAAATTCAGAGTCTGACAGTGACTTTGAAGAAGAAGATGAGATGGAGCATCAGCCAGTCCCAAAACGAAGACGAGCATGGGGACGATGTGTTGTATAGACTGACATGGTTGCTGTATGTGTTCAGCTTGTGTTGTGTAAACTGAACTGAATGGGTTAAATTTCTAATGAAATTCAAAGAAATAAAAATCAGTTGTTATGAAAAACCTTGCTTCATTTTGTCAATTTGAAGATAAACATCTTTTTTTCCACTCATATCTTGACTGTAATTGATTTTCTTTTTGTAAAATTACATTTTATTAAAAAACAAGCAAAAAACGAGTAGCACTTTTTTTAAATAAATGTAATCTAACAAGTATTAATCATATATGCTGTTTATGTTGCTTGTAATTGGGGTGAAGTAAACATCTGTTAAGTATTTAATGTAAAATTGTTTGTGTTGAATTTAAAGCACCAAAATGCAGCGGGTCCACCAGACCCACGAACACTGGCTGAGGGACAAAAATACGAACACCACACAAGGGCTAATGTAATGTTGAACCGTCTATTCAACAAAATTGATAAAAATCAATCATAAAAATAGTTGGCAATTAATTTCATTACTGATTAGTTGGAGGCGGCACGGTGGTGTAGTGGTTAGCGCTGTTGCCTCACAGCAAGAAGGTCCTGGGTTCGAGCCCCGTGGCCGGCGAGGGCCTTTCTGTGCGGAGTTTGCATGTTCTCCCCATGTCCGCGTGGGTTTCCTCCGGGTGCTCCGGTTTCCCCCACAGTCCAAAGACATGCAGGTTAGGTTAACTGGTGACTCTAAATTGAGCGTAGGTGTGAATGTGAGTGTGAATGGTTGTCTGTGTCTATGTGTCAGCCCTGTGATGACCTGGCGACTTGTCCAGGGTGTACCCCACCTTTCGCCCGTAGTCAGCTGGGATAGGCTCCAGCTTGCCTGCGATCCTGTAGAAGGATAAAGCGGCTAGAGATAATGAGATGAGATGAGATGATTAGTTGGACTGTGTTATGATACACACCGTGACACTTGGTGTCACTACTTAGATTACAAATACTGTACGTTTGATGGATATGGCTGAGCACGTTACCACGGAAAACATTATCTCACGCTACTTTGGTTAAAAAGCCACATCGTACAGTATCTTGTCGTTCACCCTGCTTTCGGTTCACAATGAAGTCGATAGCAAAAAGGAGTCAAATCACTGAAAAATTAATGTAGCATCAGAGCGCTAAACTAACTTAGCATGACTTACTGTAGCATGACAGCCAGAAATGGTGTAAACTTACTAGCTCTGTGCAATCTGTGCATATTCAATCCAGACATTTTCTCTCATCTGTCCAGTTTCAGTGAGGACAAGAAACATTTGGGAACGACGAAATAATGTCAGTGCTAATAACATGGCTGCCCTGAGCAGCAGTTTGAAGAGATGCGTGCTTCATGTGTCTCAGGGAAAACATTCACCTTTACTGATTGGTAACGCTCACTGGCCACTTTATTAGGAGCACCCAGACACCCACCTGCTGTTTTATCTCATCTCATTATCTCTAGCCGCTTTATCCTGTTCTACAGGGTCGCAGGCAAGCTGGAGCCTATCCCAGCTGACTACGGGCGAAAGGCGGGGTACACCCTGGACAAGTCGCCAGGTCATCACAGGGCCGACACATAGACACAGACAACCATTCACACTCACATTCACACCTACGCTCAATTTAGAGTCACCAGTTAACCTAACCTGCATGTCTTTGGACTGTGGGGGAAACCGGAGCACCCGGAGGAAACCCACGCGGACACGGGGAGAACATGCAAACTCAGCACAGAAAGGCCCTCACCGGCCACGGGGCTCGAACCCGGACCTTCTTGCTGTGAGGCGACAGCGCTAACCACTACACCACCGTGCCGCCCCCCTGCTGTTTTATGCGGTTATCTAATCAGCCAATCCCTTGATGCATAAAATCATGCAGATACAAATCAAGAGCTTCAATTAATGTTCAAACATCAGAATGGGAAAATTTGTGATCTCAAAGTGTGATTTTCTTTCACTGTGGCATGGGTGTTGGTTTGAGCCAGATGGACTGGTTTGAGTATTTCAGAAACTGCTGATCTCCTGGGGGTTTTCACACACAACAACAGTCTCTAGAGTTTACACAGAATGGTGCCAAAAAACAAAAAACATTGAGTGAGCGAGGGGTGGATAAGAGAAGTCAGAGGAAAATGGCCAGATTTGTTCAAGCTGCCAGGAAGGATATAGTAACTCATATAATCACTCTTTGCAACCGTGGTGAGCAGAAAAGCATCTCAGCATGCAACAGCAGAAGACCACACTGAGTTCCACTCCTGCAACCAAGAACAGGAATCTTAGAATCAAGAACACATTCCTATTAAAGTGGCCAGTGAGTGTATATGTAAAGGGAAATTCTTTACTTTACAAAAGTCTGAACAAGACTGAATGGCAACAACAGTTACATTTTAATACTTAAAAATTAACGATTAGTATATAGATAGAAATAAGACAATATGCGATTCATAGTTGGGCTCATCGGCGTCGCCAGACCCATTTTACTGGGGCATGTGCCCCAGTATATATCTGCTGTGCACCAGTAAAATTTCCTGATCACATTTCAGAAATTGGCGGCACGGTGGTGTAGTGGTTAGCGCTGTCGCCTCACAGCAAGAAGGTCCTGGGTTCGAGCCCCGGGGCCGGCGAGGGCCTTTCTGTGTGGAGTTTGCATGTTCTCCCCGTGTCCGCGTGGGTTTCCTCCGGGTGCTCCGGTTTCCCCCACAGTCCAAAGACATGCAGGTTAGGTTAACTGGTGACTCTAAATTGACCATAGGTGTGAATGTGAGTGTGAATGGTTGTCTGTGTCTATGTGTCAGCCCTGTGATGACCTGGTGACTTGTCCAGGGTGTACCCCGCCTTTCGCCCGTAGTCAGCTGGGATAGGCTCCAGCTTGCCTGCGACCCTGTAGAACAGGATAAAGCGGCTAGAGATAATGAGATGAGACATTTCAGAAACAGTAACATCTTTGGCACTGAGGAATAACCATATACGACCGATGCGTCCAAATCGTACCCATTCGTCTCTATTAAATTGCTGTCGAAATACTCATCACACAATTAACACACATATATCTTGTGAAACCACACGACTTGAGCTTCCCAACAGTGCTACCCACTAGTTGCTGTGATAAACGGTTTGCCATAAAATTAACATCAATGTATTCACATCAAATGTAATCATATTCTGCATACAGCTCTGCGTCCGTCTCCGCACCCGTTCTTGTCGGCGCAATACCTCACTAACTCCTGAGTTTACACGACAAACCATACATCAAAATAAACAGCAATCCCTACCGTTTTGAATGGTATAAAGCAGTAGCCTGGCTAACGCGACTTCAAAGCTCTCCAAGCATTTGGTCTGGCCAAGCTATTAAGCCAAACTGTTTCCCAGAGCCCGTGGTTGAGCCGCCTCCCTGAAATGCCTCAGTTTGCTACTGGTCGAAGCCAGAAAAGGCTGTGACGAAGCTTAAACCAATCACATCACTCTTTCCTCTGACGTATGTGACGCGACGGGGCGAACTGGTAGATTAAATTCTTACCGAAGCCGGTCGGGAGCAAGGCGAAAACGTCCTTCCTTTCAATAAATACCTCCAGGGCTGCTCTTTGCTCCGTTTTCAATGAGAACTTCACATTGAATGCTTTCAATACAGCATCTACCGCTGTGTTAAAGGCTTGCCGCTATTCCATGTTCGTGATGTGAATGAAGCGCTTCCGGCATAGATTCTGTAAACAATCTATGGCTTCCGGTCGCAGTTCTACTACGTCACTGCCTTGAACACGCCTCTACCCAGGGCCGTTGGAGATGCTCAAAGTTGATTGGTTCCCGATTTTTCGGGAGCTTGGAAATGCTGTAGATAGCCTGCCTGGCCAGACTAAGCTCGGAACAGGCCCTTGTGTTGCGTCACGCTTAGGATGGGCGGGCCCAGGCTAATAAAGCAGGGCTTTTCAAAGTGTGGGGCGCGCCTCCCCTAGGGGGTGCCAGAGTTCTTCAGGGGGGGCGCAACGTGAGGAAAAATAAACCAGAATAAGTTACTATTGCGGACATTTAGCGAACTTCAGCTAGCCTTTGCCAGAGACAAAATGGATCGATTTTTAGTACCTAAAGCTACAGTGAGTGAGGAGACAGAGTCTGGGCCAAGCAAAAAAAGAAGGAAGTATGACCACGATTATTTAAAGTTTGGATTTTCATGGACTGGATCTGAAGATGCTCCACTGCCACAGTGTGTTGTCTGCCAAGAGGTGCTAGCTAACGATGCTATGAGATGTTTAAAATGTGTAAAACAAGATGTTTTTTTTAAAAAAAGCACAGATGTTTAAAATGTGTAAAAAAAAAGATGCTTTAAAAAAAGCACAGATGTTTAAAATGTGTAAAAAATGTTTTAAAAAGCACAGATGTTTAAAATGTGTAAAAAAAGATGTTTTAAAAAAGCACAGATGTTTAAAATGTGTAAAAAAAAAGATGTTTTAAAAAGCACAAATGTTTAAAATGTGTAAAACAAGATGTTTTAAAAAAAAGCACAGATGTTTAAAATGTGTAAAAAATGTTTTAAAAAGCACAGATGTTTAAAATGTGTAAAAAAAAGATGTTTTAAAAAAGCACAGATGTTTAAAATGTGTAAAAAAAAAGATGTTTTAAAAAGCACAGATGTTTAAAATGTGTAAAACAAGATGTTTAAAAAAAAAGCACAGATGTTTAAAATGTGTAAAAAATGCTTTAAAAAGCACAGATGTTTGAAATGTGTAAAAAAAAGATGTTTTAAAAAAGCACAGATGTTTAAAATGTGTAAAAGAAAAAAATTAAAATGTGTACAACAACCATTTTTTTTAATACGAATGGAATATTAAAGGGCTGATGACACGAACATGACTCTATGCAATTTCTTAAATAAACTATACAACATGGCAAACATGTTAGATTTCTGTTATAATTACGTGAAAAGAAGCTGTTGTTACGCAAATATCCAACTTTTAATTGCACAGCGCAAGAAAACTGGGTCCGTGGCTCGCGGCCATGCTGTGACGTCAGCGGAAGAACACGCTGCGGTTCACTGGCTGTTCTACTCTGGTTCTACTCAATGGAAATGGCGCATGAAAACGCCGGTGAACTCTCTAGTGCTAGCTCTTCCTCTTCTGGGAGTCTAGAATTGTGTTGATCTCTTCCGAATAGAATCTATGATAGCCTACCCTCTTTACCCTTTGCCTCTCGTTGCTAGGCGGCAGTTACATTAAAGCCGCAAGCTTTCACAAGCAAATACATGACTGATATCACGCCGACTTTATGATTACATTTATGATTATCATGTAGAATCTATAGCTCTACGTACCTTTATCTTATGTCGTTTCACAACACATGTTCTGACAGGAGGACTGTCTTTGGATCCGGCATAGCTACTAGTAGACCCCCTCCGGAATACTGGCAGTGTTGCCAGATTGGGAGGAATCCCGCCCAGTTGAGCGGTTTTGAACATATTTTGGGCTGGAAAACGTCAGCAGTATCTGTTGCCAGATACTGCTGACGTTTTCCAGCCCAAAATATGTTCAAAACCCACCAAAATGCACTTGAAACCGCTCAACTGGGCAGGAAACCTCCCTATCTGGCAACACTGTGTAGGCACTGCTGATGGTAGTAACACACGTTTGTGCTGAACTGAACACCCAAGAGATTCTTTTAAGCTGGGAAGGGTGTCAAAACAATCCAAATCGAAGTGTTCAGAGCACAGGACGGATGTTGGTGGGGGCTCCCACTTGTCACGAGTGCGCCTGACTTGCTTCACCCACTTCGCATGCAGCTCGGGATCTCTGGGAAACTTGAATAAACTTACCCCATCCTTGTGGGTTTTGGAGCAAAAGCCGGCAACACAACGCGAAGGCATATTAACTAATATATATATATATATATATATATATATATATATATATATATATATATATATATATATAAAATGTATAATAATAATACTAATAATGACAAACTGAACACCTGTCGCATCAACAACACACTGGTAAGTTAGGAGGAAGGTTCTTTCGCTGACGTCATATAGCTCCTCCTCCTCTTTCGTCTCCTGGGTGCTGCAGCCCCGTCAAATTTGCCCAAATAGCCACGTTTTTTATCATAACTTGTAAAATAGGCGCCTTCGTGAATTAATATATGGATCATCGGGAATTACTTTTTATGTTATAAAACATCGCCAAAGATGTCAAAAACATGTCATCAGCACTTTAAGTATAGCAACAACAAAAATTGTGTGTGTGTGTGTGTGTGGGGGGGGGGGCGCTGTTGTTTATTTGCTCTCTGAGGGGGGGCTGATTCTCCAACACTTTGAAAACCCCTGGTATAAAGTATTCATCTTGGCCTTTTGCCTTTCTCAAGTAATCCGGTTTTGAAATTACAGCAACAATTTGTCTCCAACTTCAGACTGATATTCGAATGTAGCTTACATTACGTAGTTATGTCGGTACATGATATATTTTTACAAATTGTTGCTAAGACATACAGTAGGCTATCCCACTATCATGATATTTATGTTGCCAGATTCCAGACAGTCCACACAAGTATGAAAAGATATTTCGGTTGCCATGCTTCCTATAGTGGCATACATTCAAGAATATGGAAAATTCATCAACGCAAAATGTTTTTCCTTGATAGAAAAGCATGATGTAAATATGCAAATATTACCATAAACTAGACTGTCCTGAAAAAAAAAACATAGATTATATCATTATAGCATGTCGATGGATGGCCCTTATAATGACCATAAGTTTAAAAGTAAAGACCCTGAAAATAGCCGATGGTTAATTTAGATCAGTAATATCAGGAATAGAGTGGATATTTTTTCTACTTCAAGGTGCATCAACATAGGCAACTTTCTGTCCCTAAATATAAGGCGTACATTCTGTGTCGGGCGGCACGGTGGTGTAGTGGTTAGCGCTGTCGCCTCACAGCAAGAAGGTCCTGGGTTCGAGCCCCAGGGCCGGCGAGGGCCTTTCTGTGCGGAGTTTGCATGTTCTCCCCGTGTCCGCGTGGGTTTCCTCCGGGTGCTCCGGTTTCCCCCACAGTCCAAAGACATGCAGGTTAGGTTAACTGGTGACTGTAAATTGACCGTAGGTGTGAATGTGAGTGTGAATGGTTGTCTGTGTCTATGTGTCAGCCCTGTGATGACCTGGCGACTTGTCCAGGGTGTACCCCGCCTTTCGCCCGTAGTCAGCTGGGATAGGCTCCAGCTTGCCTGTGACCCTGTAGAAGGATAAAGCGGCTAGAGATAATGAGATGAGATGATACATTCTGTGTCTGTGGTTGCTATTATTTGCATGCAGATATGCTTTACTTTGTAAACCTATTGAGGTTCATGTTTATTTAAATAAATATTTGCGTACATGGGGTGGCACGGTGGTGTAGTGGTTAGCGCTGTCGCCTCACAGCAAGAAGGTCCGGGTTCGAGCCCTGTGGCCGGCGAGGGCCTTTCTGTGTGGAGTTTGCATGTTCTCCCCGTGTCCGCGTGGGTTTCCTCTGGGTGCTCCGGTTTCCCCCACAGTCCAAAGACATGCAGGTTAGGTTAACTGGTGACTCTAAATTGACCGTAGGTGTGAATGTGAGTGTGAATGGTTGTCTGTGTCTATGTGTCAGCCCTGTGATGACCTGGTGACTTGTCCAGGGTGTACCCCGCCTTTCGCCCGTAGTCAGCTGGGATAGGCTCCAGCTTGCCTGCGACCCTGTAGAACAGGATAAAGCGGCTACAGATAATGAGATGAGATTTGCGTACATTCATGAATCTATCTTTGTATTTTTACCTTTGCCAGTGCTTTTGTCGGTATGAGTATGGCAGTGGCGATAATAATGAGCAAAGCAATGGAAGCTGGTTAAGCACATAGACTACAATAGCACATTTCATACGCTTTAAAAAAATAATAAAAATGATAAGGGTATTGGGGGGGGGGGGGGGGGGGGCTGTGCCCCAGTAGAGCTTTATGTCTAGCAACACCCCTGGTTGGGCTTGACGTTACTCCACTTTTGACTAGTGTCATGGACACTGAACAGATGAGACACCTGATTCGAGTTTGACGTGGAGATAATAAATGTATATTTCTCTGTCCAGTTATCTTCAAATGTTCTGTTTCTGCAGTCCATTAAAAAAAAAAAAAAAACAAGACGTCCTCAACTTGCTAATCAGATCAGAGAGGGAAAATAACATTTTAAAAAATCACAAAAGTCTGTGAAAACTCACTTCTCTCAGATTTAACGTCTTAAGCCTTGTAGGTAGATTCTGGTCTGATGAGATGCCTTTAGCTAAATAATTTGCATAAGTGTGTGATTTGGTGCAATAGAGGATCTGCTACAGAAACAAACTGTTTAGAAAACCAGAGTTTCTGATCTACAGCAAGTGGGGTTTTTTTTCATTCTGTCATTGGTGCTTGTAATGTATTTTTTCAAGTACTCGGTTCAAGCTGCTTAAATACTTTTCTTGGGTACAGCTGACAATTTCTGTGTCCTGGTGTAGAAAAGATATGCTTATATGAAAATGGCACTCTTTAAGGTGCATTGCATAAGATTAGTCCTTTTTTTCATGATTAGATCTCTAATGGTTAAGTGGGTTCGACATTTGAATGATTCACACTGATATTCAAGAAGCTCCTCCACTAAGATCTTAGGGTATTTTCACATATATAGTTTGTTTGCTCTGGTCCAAATCAGTTGATGAGTTTATAAACTTGGAGCATTTATTATCGGTCAGATGTGTCTGGGGCAGGAGCGAGCAGTGTTGTGGTCGAGTCACTAAACCTCGAGTCCGAGTCCAGTCTCGAGTCCCCAGTGGTCAAGTCCGAGTCAAGTCCAAGTCATTAAAGAAAATTTAGAGTCAAGTCTGAGAACAAGCCCCGCTATCAACAGGGCAAATAACATGAGAGAGCTAGGGTTAACACTAGCTAGTTCATCGGTCAGCAAGCAAACTCCGCTATCAACAGAGCAATGAACATAGTGCGTCACTTCCTTCTCTGGGTGGAGTCTTGCCAAATGACGATTGAAGTTCGAGGTTGTCCCTGTCTTCTCCTCAATAGTTCTTCTACATATGGAACACATAGCAGTGCATTTTTCCCACTACACGAGAAGTCTGTATAAGCAAAGCGGACAATCCTAGGGGCGTTCTCTCCAGGCATTTTAGCGCCATTAACGTTAGTTTGTTCCTGAACATGACGTATGAACAGGTGAATGTGCATTCTCTTGCACGAAATTAATGTAGATTTAAATATCCATCCATCCATTATCTGTAGCTGCTTATCCTGTTCTACAGGGTCACAGGCAAGCTGGAGACTATCCCAGCTGACTATGGGCGAGAGGTGGGGTACAACCTGGACAAGTTGCCAGGTCATCGCAGGGCTGACACAGAGACAAACAACAATTCACACCTACGGTCAATTTAGAGCCAACAATTAACCTAACCTGCACGTCTTTGGACTGTGGGGGAAACTGGAGCACCCGGAGGAAACACACGCAGACATGGGGAGAACATGCAAACTCCACACAGAATGTCCCTCGCCGGCCGCGAATCCAGGACCTTCTTGCTGTGAGGCGACAGTGCTAACCACTACACCACCGTGCTGCCCATAAATATCTCATCTCATTATCTCTAGCCGCTTTATCCTGTTCTACAGGGTCGCAGGCAAGCTGGAGCCTATCCCAGCTGACTACGGGCGAAAGGCGGGGTACACCCTGGACAAGTTGCCAGGTCATCACAGGGCTGACACATAGACACAGACAACCATTCACACTCACATTCACACCTACGGTCAATTTAGAGTCACCAGTTAACCTAACCTGCATGTCTTTGGACTGTGGGGGAAACCGGAGCACCCAGAGAAAAACCACACGGAGAACATGCAAACTCTGCACAGAAAGGCCCTTGCTGGCCATGGGGCTCGAACCCGGACCTTCTTGCTGTGAGGCGACAGCGCTAACCACTACACCACCGTGCTGCCCATAAATATCATATGCTAAATTATTATGGCATGTTACAAAAAATAAAGAATAAATCTGAGTCCTCGTCTCCAATTTACGAGTCCGAATGCAGGTAATGCATGAGTTTGAGTCGAAGTCCGAGTCATCAGTGCTCAAGTCCAAGTCAAGTCACGAGTCCTTAAAACTAGGGCATGAGTCGGACTCGAGCCCGAGTCCTGAACTCGAGTACTACAAGCCTGGGAGCAATAAGTAAATACAGGAAGAAGATCCTGATTCCTGTGTTCTTCGACTAGTGCATATTTCTGTCAGAGAAACATTGCTATGCAATTTAACTGTGATACTGTTACCGTGGTAATTATCTGGGCAATACACCAAGCAAAACTATACCATCAGAATGCTGAATGCACTTTGAGGAAACATTTGAAAATACTATATTGCTTCACACTCTGCAATGCTCTTCCGCATCCCAGAATGCAAAGTACACCTGGGCAAAGGAGCCATTTAGCTCACACTTGCTAAGTGTGTCTGGGAAAGCCATGGCTTAATGGTTAGAGAAGCAGCTTTGGGACCAAAAGGTTGCCAGTTTGATTCCCTAGACCAGCAGAAATGGCTAAAGGTACCTAACCCCCAACTGCTCTGGATTGCTGTATGTTGTTCCAGATAAGAGTGTCTGCTAAATGCCTATAATGTAGTTGGGTTGGATCATGGTCCACCACAAACAAACCTTTCCAGACCCCTCAAGAGTCTTGGCATATTTGTTTTGGTTTGCCTGAGTGTGATTACTGTTTCAAATTAATTGCACCAAGGGGGAAAACAAACCAATGTCTGATTGAATTGTTATAAAAAACGCAGGTGTGAAACCACCCTAAAATGACTGACATCCAAACACAGCCAAGTATTCCAGACCAGAGGTCTGTTTTCCAAAAGGGTTTTCTCAGTGACTTAACAAACTTTTGCAAAGGCCATGACTGAAAGCATTGGGGTGATTTTTTTAAATCATGTTTTATATACCTTCCTTGACTGCAAGTTGGCATAGTGGTTTGCATATTTGCCTCTCAACCAGGAGATCACGAGGTCTACTTGTGGTTGGGTCATAACAAAGAACATCATAAAAATGGTACCTACTGCCATTTGGCGAGGCACACTGCAATACAGAGGTGAGTACGGAGTCAAACTCTCGCGGTTACCAGAGGACTAGCCCCCCACTGTAACCCTAGCTATGTACGGTAATAGGCAAGAGGCCAAGGGCTATAGAAACTGAGATCAGCGCTGCCGGATATACTTTAAAGCATATACGCAGAGCCATGGCCTCACTTTCATTTATAAATGCCTTGAGACCTCAAGAATGGCACAGGAATAGTTTTAAGCATTAACAATAAATCCAATATAGTAATTTTTACAATTAAAGTGATTCATATAGGTAGCGGTCTGAGTGAACAACCTTGATGTCCATAACGTCACAACAGGAAGTCTATCGGTCTCATCGCCACTTCCGCTATACTAAAACACAGAGCTGACTGCAACTCTGATCCTCCATTTTGAGCTAATTTATCGCCATGCCACGTAGATGTGTTGCTGGCCGGTACAGCAACATGACAGAAGTTGGATTTACGTTGCATTCATGGCACAAGAATGTTCAAACTGCAACGATTTGGATGCATTTTGCGAGTAGTTCACGGGCACATTGGGCGCCTATGAAGTGGTCTCTCCTCTGCACGTTTTACTGAAGACTCGTACGAGACCTCTGATCTGTTGAGGAGCGTTGGCTATAAGCCTGTATTGAAAGAGAGTGCAGTATCAACAATTAAAGAAATAGAAAACTACAAGAAAAGGAAAGTATTTATTTCATTTATTTATTTAAAAAGGAAAGTGAGTTTGCTAAAACCCGGGATGGAACGGGACGGGACATATCGCTAGGGCAGTGACCTCCCC